>NW_025776255.1:0-219468 GCF_021130785.1 Homalodisca vitripennis
AATATTGTTTATGTTTCCATTTGAGATCTATGGTTGTTTTATTTGATAGGATTACTGCTGTTATTGATACTTCAGTATAAATTTTCAAGCCTATGGCTGGATTTGTTCTTGTGGTAAAAACCAAAAAACGTGTACAGACTGAAAATTAATTCCACCAGAACTTATTAATATCCAAGCAATGTAGAAAAACATATAAGTCGGTAAGTAGGTATTTTGGGTAATTCAATTAATTCTCGAGATATCATCCTAAAAATTTATTTTATTAATGCCCCGCACAATCCCATGGTTTAACATGAGTTACATACACAATTTTTGCTGTGAATTTATTTACAATTAGCAATATCGAATTACATAACTGTTTATGTATCTATATTGTGTTGGCCTTAACTCAGCAAAGCATACCTGTCATACCCTAACTCGTAAAGCTTCCTCATTGGCGACCAAAGACCCAACACATTATGTAGTACAATAACCAAACGTTTAATAACCCAAACAGTATAATTTAGAGAAGATAAACTTAAAAATTCTCTCCCTGTTTTATAAGTTAAATTTAGTTACCGGCATTTTATATTTGTCTTCTTTCATACATGTGGGGTTATAGTTTTTTTCGTAAGGTCAAGCATATTACAAAGGAAAGTATTTTATAGTTTTAGGTTGAGGCGTTATATCTAGGAACATTTCAATTTCATAATTCACAATACACCTATATTGCAACCTATATTGCAATTTACACTTAACCTTTTTTATTTTAACAGATCATGAAAACTGTCATCGCAGCCTGATTTTGAACGTTTATAAAATAATCGTTGCATTTAAATAGTATGTTTACTTTCAATCTATATTCAATGCAATCTATTAAACCTATCAATTGAATGCAACCTACCTAAAATTACATAAGTACACCTGAAGTGTTGGAGATATTATATATTTTAGTTATAAGAAACGCCTTTAATGTTATTTTGGATAATTAGTTTTCCTTTACAATATAAAATATTTACTTCTGTTTTTTAGTATTTTGTTGAAATAAATGTGATTTGATTTGATTTCAAGTAACCTACTCAATACAATATTGAAACATTACCTTGAACTATAATATATCTCATTATATCTTCATCTAAATCTATTGCTCGACAATAATATTCTTTAAACTCCTAAAAACATATAAAATGAATATCAAATCAGAAAATATATATAATATTAATTTAATAAGCACTTTTATGTTCATAGTTATATTATAGTAACATTTATTTAATAAAATGTAAGGAACAAATTTAGTAAGGTCTCAATAATAACGAAAACAAAATCATTATGAAATTTAGGTGAGTAAAAACCATCAAGCTCATGCGCGCTTGTGTGTATGTGAATGATTCATGTACAATGTAGGTTTTATGCAAAGAGAAAAAGAAGTGACTTGTTTGAAGATGAGGATGCGTAAAAGTATATTACCTGTTAATATTAAGCAAACTCATTTATTCTTATTTCAACTTTTCCTAAAGCAAATGTTAAATACTTTCATTACAAATAAATATTTTAGTGAGATTATCCATAGTGAGTCATAACTTTTTTCAATTATTCATATGAAGTGGTTTTGTATTATGATCAACGGTTATATGGTTGTATTGTCAGCACCTCCCCAATGTAGTATACTTAGAATTAATTATTCCTAAACAAGTTTTCTCATTTCATTATCTTTCATAAACTTCCTTACAAATTTAAGCTCTTAAAAATAAACTAAAAAAAAAGAAATGATATATTCTTAAAAGTACTTGATTTCTTTTTATATATTTTATATTGTACATATGTGATACTGTTATCGCATCAGTTACTGTGTATGTCTTATCTTGTCTATCGCCTTGTCGATCCTTCGTATTAGTAAAGTTATTTATTAACTTCCACTGATCAAGAATATTTCTATCTTGCATTTAAAATGAGCGCCTATAATTTTTTTTTAATTTCCTCAATTTCGTTTCTTTAAAGCGCTTATATTATTTTTATACAAATGTATGCCGCACGGCCTACTCTTCAGTGAAACTGGTAGGTGGTTCCTTATTTAATAGTTTTATTTAATCTTTCATTTACCCATTGAATTTTCAAGTTTTATGAAACTACCCCATGTCTATACCATTGAACTGTGTTTCTTAAGGTACTTATACAAACCCTCATGACACCCATTCAATGACTCATTTATATCAGTGCCTTGTAATACACTTTTTTTCAAATCGTCGTATCACCAACTAGATATTTTTTAACTTTCAAACGTAGAATTTTCTTGGTTATTATGATTATAACTAGATTAACCCTTTATAAATTTGTTCAAATATCTAGTCAGGAATTAAATTTTAAATGTTTATTTCCAAAATTTAAAAACATCAGAATCAAATAGCATTCAGTTGTACATAAAGTGTGTAAAAATTTTTATATTATTTTAATCTTAACCTTTTTTAACAGGAAATTCGTGACAACGTGTAAAATCGGTAATGTTTTCGCTATCGACATAAATACAGAAAATAATTGTATTTAATAATCTTATTCTTATACTAAATGGTGGGACAATTTAAGCAAATGTTTTTAAGTAACACCTGATTACGTAGCTTTACCGATTACCTAATCGGTAAAGCTATTATGGATATGTTTCTATTGATTCTACGGAACTATGTTAAAACAAAACAAAAGACACAGTGTTAAAGGTTTATTAATCCGTATAAAGGTCTATAACTTTAAAAGTAAAATTAATAAAATAATTTAAATAAAGCTGTTTTACTGATCATTGATATTAAAACAAAATGACGAAAGCATATATGTTTTTAAATCATTTTTAACACAAAATATAATGTTTTAAGCATACGTTATTGATATGAAATAAGCGTTATCTATATATCATTATATTTCTATTATACCACATGTTTTTATGTAAATTTTAATGTAACAATTAAGAATATATAATTACAGTACAATTACAATTTACAGGCGCTTATACGGGGAAGTGTACAAGGGCAAAACAACATTGAAAAGCTCTTTTGTAAGATCTCACATGCGTTGTAAAGGAAACGATTCTATTTAGCTTCAGGCTTCTTTTGAAGAAAACTAATTCATTCTCTTTGATTTATATATTTAAAGTTTAATTAGTTATAAACTCTCTTTACTTTAAGAGTAGGAACCTGGTTTCTAAGTTTAATAAAATTTTAAATGTGTTCATTTGTCAAAAATTCTGAACTCTGATAGATGACAATTAATTACTAAATGATAATATCATAAAATTCAATATATTTAAGTGTTTTGAAGTAAACTAATATTATAATAATTTTTTAAGAAATCCTACGAGAAAACCCGTATTTAATTGATATTGTGTAGTTATTACCAGAATGTTACATTATAGTAGCTATGTTTTACTTTGAAAGATGTTATAAATCTTTGATGGAAAATGTAATTGCATAATTTATATCGTTTAATTGCTAAGATTTATTGGTGCATAATGTATATAATCAAAAGAATTAAATGAATGTTGACTCAATCTAAAATATAACGTGAAGTAAAACCATATATATGTGTAATTATAAAGCACAGTATTGCGGCATACATAAAAAGAAATGAAAATTCTCTTTATTTTTCAGGCGAAGTTAGGACTACATAGTCTTTTATTACACTTAACTTGATTATTAGTATATGTAAGTACAAGCCATTTGTAATTTTCTAAATAAAAATCTAATCAAAAACGTTTTAAAACATAAAATAAATATTTGCTATGTATTCTAAAACTAACAACAAATCACTTAAAAAAAACTAAATTGAACTATAAACTTTATACTGTGTATAAAATTAATATTTGATTATAAAATAATATTGATCATCCATTGTAAACAAAAACTAAGTCAAAATATACAACATTACAATTAAAACATTCTATTTATATTAAAATTATTTACTTACACTCAAACATTCATTCATTCTGTCTGCAACAAACCATGACTAGCGATCCTGGGGCACCACGGCCGCGGACATTCGCTGCAAAAAATACAACTTAACAACCGAAACAAACCAATCCCGGCTCTCTAAAGATTTTTAAGTATATAGAAGAGAATTCCACATACGGCAAGCAGACACTACAAATGATTTATTAAAGACAGTCGTTCTGTGGTGGGGGATTCGCAACGTATTTTGGAAACCCGGTTTTAAGGATAGAGAAAAGTAAAAATAGGATTCGGAAAACCCTTAGATCTTGCAATTTTAACGTTGATATTAGTACATAATAAGGTGAGATACCTGTATGCTCATCTCGCTTTCAGTTAAACAAAACTCGTAAACAATAATTTTGGATTTTCTGCAATCTATTATTCAAAACCACAGTCATGTCATTAACCACGGCACAACAGTAGAGGAAGTGGGGAAATACGAGTGATTTAATCAGTAAAAGCTTTGTGTGGTGTGGTAGAAATCGTTGCATTCTTCTCAGCGTAAGTTCCCATTCACGTAAGAACCTCTGTGGAAAATCCTATATGTCTCAATTTTTCTTCTAATAAAGTGTGATTAACAGTATCGAAAGCTTTATAATAGTCAAACTGTACGAATACATTGCACTGTTTTTGATCCATGGAAAACCGGATGTCATCTGTAATTCTCAATAACGCAGTTTCAGTACTGTGATACTGTCGAAATCCAGACTGATAAATCTTAAGAATATTTTGCGATTGTAGAAATTGAGTAATTTGAAAATGCACTATTCGTTGAAGACGTTTTGATAAAGCATGCAAGATTCTGATAGGCATGTAGTCTTCCAGAAAAGTAGATGATGGGATCTTGTTTAGTGGACGGATTTGGGCAATCTTTCATGCATTATGAAAAATACCAGTTCACAAAGATTCATTAAAAATTTAAGTAAGAGATGGGAATATAGCGAACTAGACACGTTTCTCCAGTCGAATTGATATGTCATCAGCACCAGTTGCATTGGTACTGATTCTGTTGATTACATGCAGGACATCCAACTGCATCACAGGCTTAAATTGGAATAGAGGATATACATGCTCCGGGGGGGGGGCAGATTTTGTAGTTGGTTGATGTAATTTTGCAGAGCAACATTATTATTTGGTCGAGAAATTAAGAGAAAGTAATCATTTAAATCATTCAAGGGAACTTGGACTGGGACTGAAGAGCGCTGCTTGCCAAAGCCCAAATTTTCCAAACTACGCCACATGACCGTTGTAGTCTTTTTCTTATTAGCAAATAACGTGTTGATTTATCTCAATCTAGAATTTCGAAGGCTCTGCCTAACCCTGTTTCAGAGTCGGCGATACTGATCCATGGTCACCGCATCACCAATCCTCCTGGCTTTCCGGTAGACTGTGTCTCGTTGAGCCATTAAATTTAAAATGTCTTGAGTGATCCAAGGCCCTGGGCGCCTTTTATTCACTCGTTTTTCAACTGGAGCATGCTTGTTGAAGAGTGACAGAATCAATGAGTTTAATGTGTCCACCATTTCATTAACGGTCGACTGAGTTTCTACAGAGTGCCATGGTGCTTGAAGTACATCTTCTAGGAAGACATCATCATTCAAACACCTAAAATCCCTATATTTAAAGAATCTTTCAAAAGGCTTATGCATTTTATAGGAAAGCACACAGAAAATAAGATCGTGTTTTAAAAACTGCAGGGATTATAAGTTGCCCTTTGTGAACAATATCATTAAGATCGCTAACTGCTATAATGTCTAAGTGGGTGTGGGATTCAGCAGTGTGGTGAGTATCGTCCAGTGGTACAATAGTCATGTTGCAACATTTAAACATATTATTTAGTTTTTTGTAATCATTTTTCTGTGTTTTCATGAGTAAATTAGTGTTCATGTCACCCTTGATTGGTTCACGACTGTAGCACGGCATCAGGCGCAAGAGAAAATCCTCAAAGTCAGTCAAATGTCCAATACCTACAAACTCCCAGAAGTAGGGCATCCGAACCAGACAATCAAATTTCTAAGAACAGATATTCAGGTCTAGCCGAGTACTCCTGAGGTAAAGCATCCAATAAAGTAACCCTTAAATTTTGTCTGGTGTATACCGCAAAACGTCTACCCCCTTTATTGATTCAGTCGTTTCTGTGGAGAACTTATCCACTTATTGTTATCTCACTACTGGGAATACTTGGCTTTAGCCATGACTCTGATATTAAAATAATGTCAAAAGTTTGCTGCCGAAATATAGCACTAATATCGTCCACGTGCCCCCTCAATGAATGAGCATTAATATGGGCAGCTTTTAGTTGTTTGGGATAAGGGGACAGTTCATGTAGCAGGACTTGACCGGTATCAGGCGGAGGAGTGGATGAGGGAGGTGGAGGAGAAGCCGGGTCGGAGTCACTGTCAGCCGCCCGACATCCCTACAGCTGAGCCACGACCGCCCCGCCACCAAACCTCGCTGCTACAGACACACATACATACAATCCTTTCATTTCAACACAACACATTAATATGAAAAAAGTAAACAAATATTCCATGTTAGATACGAAGAGAACGAAATACACACAGCCTTGCACTCCATAGATACTACTAATAAATATATAGTGGTACTAAAATAAAGTAGGAGAGAGAGATAAAAAATTTCATTTAAATAATTGATAACTGCTAAAATTGAAATAGTATTAGGTGTGAAAATGGTATGTAAATTAAAAAAAAATTAAATAATAAACTTTTTAAACAGTTTCAAACAAAATACTACTTGTTAAACATAGTTAAATCAATCATTAGATATACTATATACAACATGGATAAAACTTAAAAATCCTACAAATAACATTATATTGTTGTCCTAAAACTAAATTATACACACATATACACACACTCACTACTAAATTACTACATTTATTACTGCATACAACCTCGCATGAATTGGTACATGTATGCCCACAATGTATATCCAATGCCTGCTAAATACAATCTTGAACCCAGACATACAAATACACACACACATGCAATTCAAGAAAAATATATACTTATTTTTAAGACATTTAGTAATTAATCTAATATCCTAAATCATTACATTTATAATTTATGTCGTTATAGAGATGAGGAGAGGGATAAAACACTAATTGTCCAATGACCATGTAGCCGAGCCCTTTTTCTTCTCAGAGTTTACCCAGTTTACGCGGCCGTATATGGCCCAGACATTTCGCGCCCCATGCTTGGCGAAGTCCTCCCTAACGGTCACTGGAGTCCCCTTCAACTTCTTCTTGTTATTGAAGACCTCCCTCCGTACACGGTAGCTGACTAACCTGACTATGATGGGCCGTGGTTTCGCCGGGCCGCGGTAATCTGATTGGCGAGCAGCTCCGACGCGGTAGGAGCGATCTATGTCGGCCAGGCAAACACTGACTCCCAACCTCTCCGTAAATAATTTTACCATCATCTCATCTGTGTCCTCTTCCTGTTCCTCCTTCACGCCAAACAACCCTCAAGTTGTCCCGCCGCTGATATCGTTCGATCTCATCAGGCCTCTGAGCCCAACCTCGATTTACAAGTGGAAGCTGTTGCCTAAGTCCCGCCACCTCTGCCTTTAATAATTCTATTTCTTGCGAGCGCATTTTGGACGGTGGCGTTGAGAGTGGCAGAAACTGTCTCAGAGACCCGAGTCGCCACAAGCTGGACAATGCGCGCAATAACGCTGTAATCTTATAAGGCAACCCGGATTGCAGTTATTGTGGCGGCCTGCCTGCTATCAGGGCTATCTGATAAGGCCGGATCGGACTCAGCTCGATGGGCAGGTGGCTTGACCTTGGACCCTGCTCCACTGCCACTACGCGTCTTGACAGGCGAATGGTTAATTGACAATTTTGAATTATATCAAGTAATTAATAACAACTGAAAAGTAAGTTCACACTATTGTCTTACCCTTACACACCCAAAGGTCGACAAAACCACTTAGTCAAAAGTCCAACAAAGTCTAATCACTTTTTACCACTAAAAATTTTGTATTTAAGCGGAGCACAAACGAAGCACGTGTGTAGGCTACTCTATCATACTCTCTGTCATACATATGTAATAGTAGAAGTTACCAGCTGCACCGCACGCAAACCGTAGCATTTGCGGGTGTGAGCGATTATAATTATAACTTCGTCGCCAATGTTGAGTTTACTTTGTTGACACGATGAAGAAAATATATTTATAATTATGGCCATTACAATTTATTGAACTCTTAGAACTTTTTTACGATAGTTGATTTACCGATTTTTCTGATCAAGTATGTATAATGTAAACATAAATGTTCATATACGAATTAATTGAACGTAAAAAAACAATGGCTCTATGGTTTGGTAATAACATGCTTTCCCGGTAATATAGAGATCGGGGTTGAAACCCCGGCAGAGAGAGTAATATTTGTGATTAACTCTTTACAGAATATTACAGTTATGGGAAGCTTACTTCTATAAACATACAGGTAATACAGATTTAAAAGCAGTATTTTAATTTGTTGTTGGCTAATTTGTCTTTAATATGTTCATACTTTACTGATTAAGCCATACTAATATATTATGCTATAACAGGACAAATTATAACTGTACTAAAACTTTTACGTTTTGTACTTTGATATTTCCTTACTGTGTTCTCAAAAGCGGTTTGAGAGTAGGAAGTAATAAGAAGTCTTATTCTTGTCAACCACTCACTATGTTTTCAATTCTTTAACCCTTAAAGCGCCGTAAGCGCATATGCGCGCGAGGATCGACTTTGCTCTGAACGCCGTAAGCGCGTAGACGCGCAATATACTTGTTTTTACTATTTTGCACTGTTAGTTCAGAGTTTGTCCGCTAGACTGTGAGGGGTGTATGTTTACAGTAGTGTAGCGGGGCTGTGCCACATCACGTAACAATCTTTGTGTTTAACGATCGATACTGAACCGGTTTTTGTTGAACAGCTGGCAGTTTGGTAGTATTGCTCAACGCCGCAAGCGCATTTATGCGTACGTCACTGCCTCGCCGCGCGCCGGGCAGCTCTTGTGTTCTTCTTCATATCCTGTTGAAGTAGTGCGAATAGTTGATCGGTAAACTACTGTGTAGTTTTTATGTGTTATATGATCATCTTTTTATGAAAGTTATATATTTATAAACTTTTGAAATAAAACAGTTTCTTGAATGGCGATAAAAGTCTTTTTTTCCTCGTAGAAATATTTTTACTCCTTATATTTATAATTATGTATTTTTAGCTCTTGTTCCGAAATTCTACATTTATGTTTATTTTTTTCATTTAGGCTTGTTTTTTACTCCAATAAATGTTACAATATTTTATTTACTTCTATAAACATCTGAAAACCATTTTGTAATTATTATAAAAATAACACCCGTTAGAGGACTAAGAATTTGCAAAATATTTGGTTTTCAAATTTTTGGCATATAAATTTAATTTTTTATTATAACTTTGTATTAATTATGTAATATACTTATTTTCTAGTTCTATTCTAGTACATTTAAGCACGCAATGTCATCATTGATATACATAATAATAAAAGGAAACAGTAAGCATTGGGTAAAATTTATAAAGGAGCTGGAACGCTACATAGTAAATCATGTGTATTTTGGGCAATAAATATGATAAAAGATATTTTGTTGCAGTTTCTGTTTTATTTTGTTACCTAAAAAAAGAAATTAAAATTAGAGTTGAGAAAATCTAATTTTAATTTTTTTATAATAAATGAGCGCTAATCCAGAGTTTAGCTGAAACTGTTTGGCGCTTTAAGGGTTAAAAGTAAAAAAAAATATAAATAGTGGACATATTAATTAAACGTATATTTGTGCTGTCATAAAACAATGATCATACTGAACCGTAAATCACATTTAACGGGCTATTTAATTTCATAATTCATATAGTGTTATTTAAAAAGTATAGATACAATCTATTTAGTTTTTGATTAAAAAAGATGAAGGGACGGAACTTCAGACACTTTTAAAGTGAACGCCTAAACTTTGGCCATTTCCCTTCAATAGGAATTTGGGGGGGGGTTAAAAATTGTAAAATGTAAAGATCCATTAAGAGCTAAAGAAGCATTAAAATCTATGTGACAAATTTGGTTTACTTATTTTAACCAGTTTCAGAGCTGAACATAATAATAAACTACATGATGGCCGCTGGTTTAAACGAAATAATTTTTCAACCTATGTTATTATAATATATTTCGTTTGAAATATTTAGTACACTATCAAGTTTGTGACACCCTTTAGTGAACATTTTGTATATATATATATATATATATATATATATATATATATATATATATATATATATATATATATATGTATAAATTTTGTTTTTTAGTAGCTATATACTTTGACGAATAGACACAACTGTGTGTGTGTGTGTGTGTGTGTGTGTGTGTGTGTGTGTGTGTGTGTGTGTGTGTGCGCGTGCGTGCGTGCGTGCGTGCGTGCGTGCGTGCGTGCGTGAGTGTATTATGCTTCTTCATTCTTATAATCACATCATTATGATTTATATAAAAACTCACTTGTAGCGTGTAGCGCTAGTAAACTAAAGGTAAGTATGAAATTATTTATGGTTGACGATATTTTAATTTGGTGTGTTCGTTTATTACACATTGCAAACGTAAAAGCCGTAATAATTGTAACCAAGCAAAATAATGCATGATTTTTAAGTCTTTCTACATTAAATATGCATTTATTAAAACGTTTGGAATTAAACTTTTCCTGTATTTGAAAGACAGGTTGAAGAAAAGGGTTGATTTTACTGGGAAGTGATCGCGAGGGAGGGTGAGCTGCTTATATCTATCTCAAAGTATTTCTGCCGCAGAGATCCAGAGTTGATCCTTCTTTTAATGGACACTCGTAACGGTAAAAGTTCTATCTTTATGTATGAAAATAACTTCTTACTCTATAACATGGTCCTTCAAACAGGGAACCAAAGGGAATAAGGTTTTACAACGGTTTACTCAAATGTATACTGTCACATGGGCTATAAAGTAGTTTAGGATGTGCTTCAATAATTATAAATAAGTGAAGAGATTTTAGACAAAATAAAACTCTGGAATAACGATGGTAGCCAATAAAATATAAAAATAACATAATACATTGGCACTTTTGCCATAAGCATTCTTTTATTTAAACAAATTAGTATTTAATATTACTGCAAGTTGCAACAAAACTTGGCGAAAGTTATATTAAATTACACTATTTAATTTACAACTAAGAAATGTTCCAATAATAAAATTATAATTATTAATAAGAGTGTATACTTTGCAATTTTTAAACCTATCAATACTTGAAAATTGTTAACATCAAAAATTTATAATTTTAAAAAGTTATTGTTTATAATGATCAATAATAATACTAGCTTGAGAATTTTGCATATCGTTTGTACTTCAACTCAGTTCACTACATAGTTAATGTTTTTATTTTTAATTTAAAAAAAAAAAAACTATAAATAAATGAATTATTAAAATTAAAATTTGGAGTACCATTACTCTAAATATCTCAAATACTGTATTACTCAGTTATAATTTGCAAACACGATGACCTTAAATACGAAGAAATTACTAACTGGAACTAGTATTACTGTACTATTAGTTAGTGTATTAAATTCCCAAATTTGTATGTATTTTAACAACAAATAATAAAACGTTAAAGAGCAATCAATCAAGGTTCCAATAAACAAGACAATAAGGAATCTTGATCAAAACACTTGTAAAGAGTCTTTGTGCTTGGGTTTAATTAAAAATTTCACTATACACTAATCATCATTATGAAGGCATTGGCTTATTTCAGATCCTCATGATTATAGCATCTATAATATCTTAAGGAATTTGATAGTTTCCATATAATTCACACTTTATAATTTGATTAAATTTGATTTGTTAGAAATACATAGAAACCGTACTAAAAATATTAAGAAATAAATTTAATTGTATTACTTTTATATTTCAGTTATTTCATGCCACATTAATAACAGTTCATTAATAAATTGGGTTTTTAAAGCCAGACATAAGATATTTCTGTAAATGTGTTTGTCGTAAAAAAGTGTATACAATAAGAAAAAGATAAATGTATTAACACTGAAAATTATATGTCGTACATGAGCGTTAAAAACACATTGAATCATTTTTTTAGCCATGGAAATAATTTTAAAATTTAACGTGACAAATTACAATAGGTTCCATTACTACCGCAAGTCGTGAAACTCTTATGTACAGTTTTTATTCTTCCTATATATTACTATAATAATAAAATTACTATTAACGTAGGTTTTATATGGATATTTCTGGTGAAATTGCTTACAGCTGTAGGCCAGCTGAACTTATTCGGTCTACAATAATAAAAATAAACGTTTCACCTACAATTCACATTTATTCAAAACTTCGAACCGATAGCCCATTTAATTCTCTATATTAGACTCATTGCCAACAGATAGACAATCGGACAGAACATAACTTTTCCAAAGCAATAGACAGAAAAGATTTAATGTGCCTACTGACTGTACATTATATACACAGTATTCAATTACCCTCAGCCAGATTCCATGAATAGACATACACTATCATCAAATGTATTTATAAATGGTAAATCATACGGACGTTTAATTTATTGAGATAAAATCGTTCTCAAAATAAATATAGCTGATAGTAAGTATAAACCTAGAGCGAAATCTCACAGGACCTAGGACGAACATACGTGACATACAACACAACGTTGCCTAACCTAAAAACATGTAATATTTCAATCCTATTGCTGAATTCCTTTTTAAAATATTAAGTATAAAACAGAAATACAGGTAGATTTCGTAACAATAGATATAATGGGATATAATAGAGATAATCTGTAAGTAGATATATAGACTTAATATTGACCTTTTCAGGGCCAGTAGTGATATCTGAGCAATAGATAAAAATTATTAATTTTACTTAGCTCAATAAATTCTCCATATATAATTCATAGTATTAGTTTTTGAAAATAATAAGCAGATATATACCATCATTGAACTTTAAAAAAACAAGCTACTACTCTTTTTCATATAGGAAAATGTAATGTGCTTACAGGTTTCCTGACATAGTGGCCTACATTTTTCTCAAAAAAAAATAGGAAGGGCTTAAATTAACATATGCCACTCTATGCGTAGGGGCCAGAAATAACAGCACATACATATGTGAGCATGCGAAGCAGCCTCTGAGAAGGTTCTTTTAGCATGTAATGAAATGAGAGTTGTGAGCCTTAAAAGTATCTTGCTCTTAAAACCTCTCTTTTAAGAGTCTAACGCTCTTTGAGATAAATTATATAGCTTGAATCACAATAGGCCCTAATTAGTGGCAGTTTGGTGTTTGTAAATGTAACTCCATGGATCAGTAATAACGAAGCTTAGCTTATGCATACTATGCCAGGAACATATAGCTATATATAGAACATCTCATCTCTCTCTCCCTCTCTCTCTCTCTCTTCTCTCTCTCTCTCTCTCTCTCTCTCTCTCTCTTCTCTCTCTCTCTCTCTCTCTCTCTCTCTCTATTTATTTCTTATATATACGAAATATCGAATTTTATGCTTTTCCATCCCCAAACATTGTATTTGTCTGTGTGTCATCAATGCCAAATTGTTCTACACCTATCCATATAACTTCCTGAGTAGGTAAAAAATAACCCGCAATAAGAAGATATCCATTGTGCTAATATCTGTTAGGAAGGTATAGACAAATCACAGGTTGTATGCTTGCTCAAGGCACATTATTATTTAACGAACATAAATTTCAAACATTATTCTATGTCTATCTTGAAAGTAATATTCATTTTTAACCGTTTATCCCCCTTATGTAGTTTCCTGGTTACAGGTATATGGTCATAAATATTGTAAAGATCGATTTTTATCTTATCTGCAAAAGCAGCTAAACCTAATATATAACTATAATTGCATAATGCTTAAAGCATAGTGTGCATTCAAAATTATACTTTTCCATTTACAATATTAAAAATTTGTGAAAATTGTCATCATAGCTATTTCTATTACTTTTTCAATAACGGTTTTAAAGTAAACTTTAAAGGTAATTATATAACTTTACTTACTAAAGTAAACATATTTCTATTAAAAATAAGTTATAAACATTGTGATTGATCTATATTAAATTCTAGTGTAATCAAAGAACTTTTAGGTTGTATGCATAATATTATTCCATTTTACTGAAAATTGTATAATAATGAACCTTATAATGTTGAATACAATTTCAACATCACCTAAAGCAAACTAAAAATACAAAATTTCTTAAAAACTTCTTTAAAAACGGTAAGCTTCTAATGTACTAACACAAAGACTAGTAATATCATCGATCTGCATCCTGCTGTTTGCTTAATGGCCTGCCAGCATATACATGGCCCGTTTCCTATACTAAGCTGTCTAGCGTCTCAAGTTTACAAAGGTAACGGACTCAAAATCCAATCATTCCTGTTCTTGTGTTAACTGCTGTCTACTACATTGTTTACTACTAACAGTCTAAGAGATTATAGGGATACGTTGATAGAAAATCAGTGTATAAACGTTATATATTACGCTACTTAATCTATTATAACTATTCAGTAGGTCGTTAGTATCGCTGTACTGACACATTACAAAATAAGTTCACAAAATACACATATAATACATACATTAATTAAAATATTATCAATGAACTTACATGGAATTTCTTGTAGTAATTAGCCTGATCTTGGTTTGCTAATATTAATAATTTTGCGTTTATAATAATTCTGAGCTGAGTTTAATATTAACAAGATTTTAACAAAATTTTATGAGAAGGCTTTAATAATAATAATATATATATATATATATATATATATATATATATATATATATAATAATATATATATATATATATATATATAATAACTATATGTATATATATATCTAGTATTGTAATTTATTATCATATATATATATATATATATATATATATATATATATATATATATATATGTGCGTGTGTGTGTATGATAAAAATTACAATACTTAAATATATATACACATATATATAAAATTAAACTAATAATATATAAATATATATATATATAGTAGTAAAGAAATGTCTCTTCTACGCCAATCTAAATCACATGACGTCATCACTCAGGAATGCAAGATCACTGACCTCGCAAGGTCGGGCACTGACCTCGCAAGGTCGGTCACTGACCTCGCAAGGTCGGTCACTGACCTCGCAAGGCCGGTCACTGACCTTGATGACCTTGGATTTCAAGGTCGCCCGATGACCTCTGCCTTGAGTCGTAAGAACGTTTCCGTCAAAAGACCTGCGAGTCGTGACACGACTGTGACAACACACACGGCTGTGCGAGATCATTTGTATGTAGGTGCAAGACATGCGCAGGAAGTAGTTGTTTGCCTTTTCGGAGTTTTTTGCTTCATTAATATTAATAAAGCGGATGACTAGAGTGATTAAGCAACGTGTGATGCGGCCTTGAGGTTTCTTTATAAGCTGAGGAGGAAATTCTTTTTTAGACAGCAGTGCGTGTGTTGTATAATTCAAGACATTTGTTGAAATAGTTAGTAGATTTATCAAACAGCGTGTGATGTATTATTGATGAGTCATGACATTATTGCAACAGATAGTGGACTTACCAAGAGAGATTCAACTATTGATTTTCCTTAATTTACCATTTGATAATGTTAAACTAATTGAATGCTCTTATTTTTGGCAAATGTATTGTAGAAGAATCAATTTAAACAATAAAATATTGGATTTCGATTGGAAAGCTAGTTATATTTTACATTATATGTATAATGATAATTTAGAACATATAATATCATTGTATAGCAGAAGTTTATATTTTGGACATTTTTGTATTAATAAATTGACTTCTTCTTTTCTTATTGCTGATTATATTTCAAATGATAATGATATAAGAAATTGTAATTATTGGTATCATATATTTCGTTTTAAAATATTTACAATCTGAAGATAGGTTTTGTTTTAAGAAGTGCAGGCAACGGTATGTAATCTTTATTGCATATTCAAAACAGTCTATTAACAGATGTATTAGTATAAAGTTTGTGTCGGACTTCAATTGTAACGGAGCGAAATCTAGTAAAACTAATTTCATATTACCAATTAAACAGTATTACAGTAATATTCATAATTTTAATTATATTTCAATACACAAATATTTGCCTCAGTATGACATTCGGTTTCAACAAATTAGTGATGAATCACTTGTTTTAGTACAAAAAAGTAACAATTGTATAGGATGTATTATTCCTCATAGTTGTCAATGTTTTTGGAAAGGTTTTTATTTAAAATATTACACTACATGATTTGTTTCATGCTAAAACTGTTAATAGAACAACACATGACTATACGTAGTTTACTTGTGATGTGTATAAACTGAAGAAAATTTTACAGTGGAGTGGTGATACTATTGATATCAGAAGATCAGAAACGCGTTATAGTATAAGTGTTCTTTGGAAGGTAGTTGTTTACAGAACTTGTTTAATTAATTCCACTTGCAAGAGCGTATTGATGTGACCAGGATATAGCGTGTATAATTATTCCACGTGCTAGGACAAGTGAAAGTCATAGCCTCGTAACTTTGTTGCATCAAATACTAGCTTCATCAACTGATATCAAAATTATGATTTGACTATTTGACAATGTAGAAACTAATAGCAGTTTTTATTACGATTTTATTATATATATAATAGCTGATTTGACTGTTGAAATTAAATGTAAGATTTTTATTTACTTACCGTTTGATAGTGTTGAATGTGCAGACAACGATATATAATTTTTATTGGAGATTCAAAATATTCTGTAACCAAATGTGTTAACATTAAGTATTAACCAAATTGAAATTTAAATGCAGTAACATTTATACGAAATAATTTTATATTGTCAATATATTTTAATATATAAGTACATATCTCAGAACAAAGTATTTTTTAACCAAGAAATTATTAATCTGTTATTTTAATTATAAATTTATAAGTTGTGATATACCGCATATTGGTGATTGTTGTTTGAAAAGGAATTGATTTGAAATATTATTAAAAACTGTGTAGAGTAAGTACGCGTCAGCCTTGAAACTCCCTTTATAAGCCGAGGAGAAACTTTCAGTCGGCAGTGGTCTCTGAACGTTCACCAAGACACTCCAACATACAGGTGTGTATTTGTTTCAATTTTCATTTCATTTTTCTGTTAGGAGGCTTTTTTCCTAGGCCTATATTGTTTTTCCAAAAATATATTAACGATAAAGAAAGTTATTATTTTAACGAAAATAAATGTTTCTAATGGTTAATTTTAGTTTGATAATTAACAATTTAGATATTTATCCACTTAAAGTTTGTTAAATGGAAAATGAAAATCATTTTGATTTGTTGATGATATCAAATCATCAAGGTAGCAATTATTACTGTTGAAATTAATTTCAATTGTACTGATTATACTGTTTATTAATTATTTTGTATTTTATATTTTAGAAATGAACTCGGAAACAATTGACTTGACTCTGCGAGTTGAAGAAGAACCATCATCAGCCGCTTCTTCTAAAAAATTACCTAAACTGCCAACTACTACTTTTATCAACAAACATTATCAACAACATCAACAGCAGCTGCAGCAGCAGCCGCAGCAACAACCGCAACAACAACCGCAACAACAATCGCAACAACCTCAACAACAACAGCAGCTGCAACAAGGACAGACTCCTACTACATCGAATACTGGTAGGTCAACATCACACATAGGGTTTCTAACTTTAATG
Organism: Homalodisca vitripennis; assembly: GCF_021130785.1. Taxonomy (NCBI): domain Eukaryota; kingdom Metazoa; phylum Arthropoda; class Insecta; order Hemiptera; family Cicadellidae; genus Homalodisca; species Homalodisca vitripennis. The sequence goes on from NW_025776255.1 coordinate 17,721, forward strand.
CAAATAATAGAAAATCTTTGGATGATTGGATTTAGAAATTTGGACACATGGCAACAGTTAGTTGTAGAACTTCAAAGATCAAAGGAGGTTTACATGAATCCCGTTGCTGTACAACTACTTTTTATTTTTCAAAATTTGTGCGATGTGCTTTCAAAACATTATATGATGTCTGGTGATCTTTCACAAGACAAACAATTATATTACATGCTACAAGAACAGCCTTGTGATGAATTGTTATCAATCTTTTCCGGTGTTATTGAAAAAAATATAAATCTTTCATTTCCATTAAATATTATTAAAAAAATTCAAGATATTGGAAGAAATAAATTAATTTCACTAGAAACAGGTTATGAGAAAAAAACTTCTGCTAAAAAACAAATCAAAAAAGGAATTAAAAGAACTAAAAATGAAGCATCGTTATCATCATCATCATCTGATACTGATTGTGATAACAATGCTGATTATGATGATGATGATGAAGAAGGTGATAAATTTGTCAAATTATTTAATCAAAAGAAAAGTAGATCGTTGTTCATTTCTCAACACTTACAATACCAATGTGGGGATAAGAAAAAGAAAATTTCCACACCTGGCGAGTCAGGAACACATTTAATCAAGATTGAAATAACTGATGTTCGAGATCTAAAAAAATGTAAAAATGAAAAGTTTTACTGGCAAAAAGTTTCCAGAAAACGTTATTTCTTGTTAGATATTAAAAAAAATGTAGAAGATAAGAATACTTTTGATACAATTAATAATGTATTAACAACAGTAGGACAAAATATGTTAAGACTTGAAAACGTAAAACAAGAAACTGTCACTTATGATAAAAAAGATAAGGCATAGTGTAAGTAGTAAATGGGTTTAATTAAATAATATAGTTAGTTTTATTTTTTCAGAAAATACAAACTTAAAATTTACACGGCTGTCAGAAAACGGATTTCCACCTGAACGTTATTCGTCTTGTGCTGCCGGCTTTGATTTAAGAAGTGGTGAAACTGTAGTTATTAAAGCGTGGGAACGTGAATTAATAAACACTAACATAGCCGTGGTGTTACCAGACGGTTGCTATGGACGGATAGCGCCCAGATCAGGGTTATCATTAAAACATGGGATTCACGTAGGAGCCGGAGTTATTGATAAAGATTATAGAGGAAATATTGGTGTATTATTGTTTAATTTATCAAGTACCGAGTTTAAAGTAAATATTGGGGACAGAATTGCACAATTAATATGTGAACGCATATTCTATCCCGAAGTTGAGGAAATTACAATTGACAAATTAAATTGCACAGTTAGAGGAGCTAAAGGATTTGGCTCAACAGGACTAAATTAGTTTATCAAATTGTTTTACAGATAGATAATGGATTCATCTTTTAGTCGAGCTATGGAAATAGACAGTGACTATGAAATGGAAGTAGATCAAGAGGAGGAGGAGGAGGAGGAGGAGGAGGAGGAGGAGAATTCATCTTCATCGTCATCAGAATCGTTTACTACTGACAATAACGATACGTTAAATTTTCCAAATTTAAAACTAAAAAAAGATCGATTAGATTTAGTTTGTACTAACAATAAATTTTTAGAACTTAAAAACGCGTTTAAAGGAATATTAAAAACCTATTATTTAAAAAATGATGATTCTAATATAAAAGATATTTGTATAATATTACAAGTTTCAAAAGATGAAATGAAAAAAGTTATTGAAAATTTGTTAAATGAATATGGAGCTTTAAAATTTAATATTCTAGTTGAATGTACTTATGTTAAACCGTTTACTGGCGAAATTCAAGAAACCGCTTTTAAAACATCTAATTTTACAGTGTTTCAAAGTGACTCTCTAAACAATATACTACGCAATATGATTTCCAAAATTTGTAATGAGGAAAGCGAATACTTAGGTAAAGGTAGTGGATGGACACTTAGATCAGTAGACGGAATTCTCTTGCGGTTTAGTAGATACAGACCGTTAGGAGGTTCTTCGTATATTGTTCTTCCAAAAACTATTAAAGACAAAAAAGCTATTATTAATCCGAAAAATATTAATGACAACAAATGTTTTCAATGGTCAATTTTAGCTCGGTACATACAAGGTGACCATAAAGACCGCATTGATGAAAGGTACACATCTATTATTAATAAATTTAATTTTAATGATTTAGATTTTCCATGTCCTTTGAGACAGATTAAAAAGTTTGAGAAGAATAACATAGGAATTAGTATAAATGTTTACGGTATTAATAACAATTTAGACATTTATCCGCTTAAAGTTTGTGAAACGGAGTCTGAAAATCATTTCGATTTGTTGTTGATATCAAATAATCAGGGGAATAACCATTACTGTTACATTAAAGATTTTTCAAGATTAGTTCGATCGCAAATTTCTAAATCGACAAAAAAAATGGTATTCTGTAAACGTTGTTTTACCCATTATTGTGGAAATGATAAGGTTAACAGATTAAAAGTTCATATAAAAGATTGTAAAATTAATAAACCATTAAATGCAAAAATGCCTTTTGTTGACAATGAAGATAATCCTTCAATTTTAAAATTTCAAAATTTCCACTTTAAATACAAAGTTCCTGTTGTTGCATATTGCGACTTTGAATGTATTTTAAACAAAGTTAATGAACAACAGTCGCAATATACATTAGTCAATGAAATTCATGAACCTATGAGTTTTTGTGTCTATTTAGTTGTAGACAAAGATTTACCAGAACCGATATCGTCTCAGTTGCCAAATGATCCTTATCTTTATAGAGGACCAGACGCTGCTTTAAAATTTATGGATTACCTCATATCGATTGCAAACCTAATTGCTGATTTAATTGATGTTAATAATCCAATGGTACCGCTTACAATTGATGAACTCAATCGAATTCAATCAATTACTCACTGTGAATTATGCAATTTAGAATTTTCAATGTTAGATAAACCTGTTAGAGACCACTGTCATTTTACTGGTCGTTTTAGAAACATTCTTTGTAGTAAATGTAATCTGAAAAGAAAAAGTCAAACATTTTTACCTGTATTTTTACATGGAAGTTCCAATTACGATACACATTTTATTGTAAAGCAATTAGGTTGTGATCAACAAAAACTTAGTGTTATTCCAAATTCTTCTGAAAAATATGTTACTTTTTCCAAATCAACTATTGGTAAAATTAAATTACGTTTTTTAGATAGTTTTCGATTTTTAAATACCAGTTTATCACAATTAGCAAATAATTTACCTAAAGATCACTTTTACCATACTCAATTGTTTTTTGATCATGATGATATACCTCTTGTTACTAGAAAAGGGGTATATCCTTATGATTACACTGATTCATGGACTAAATTAGAAGAAACACAATTGCCACCAAAAGAATGTTTTTTCAATAAAATAACAGAAGAACATATTTCAGATGAAGAATTTGATCATGCCAAAGAAGTTTGGTCAAAATTTAATTGTACAACATTAGGTGACTATTCAGATATATATTTACGCACAGATGTCCTTTTATTAGCAGATGTGTTTGAAAATTTTAGAACCATATGCTGTAATAATTACGATTTAGATCCCGCTAATTATTTAACGCTTCCCAGTTTAACATTCGACGCAATGTTAAAATTTACAAAAGTTGAATTACAATTGCTTCCTACTTATGATATGTATATGTTTATTGAGAAAGGTATACGAGGTGGAATAACGAGTTGTGTGAAAAGATATGCTAAAGCAAATAACAAATATTTAAATGATATTCTCTATGATGATAATACACCTTCTAGTTATTTAACATACATTGATGCAAATAACTTATATGGTTGGGCTATGATTAGGCATATTCCAAAAGACGGATTTCAATGGTTGACAACGGAAGAGATAATTCAATTTGATGTGCAATCAGTTTCAGACGATAGCCCAATAGGTTATATTGTTGAGTGCAGTATCGGTTACCCTTCTTATTTGCACGAAGAACATAATGATTTACCGTTTTTACCAGAAAAAAAACCACCTCCAAAATCTAAACAACCTAAATTATTGTCAACGCTTTTAGATAAAGATTACTATGTTTGCCATTATATTAATTTGAAACAAGCAATAGAAAACGGATTAGTATTAAAACGAATACACAGAGTTTTAAAATTCAATCAAAGTGAATGGTTAAAACCATACATAATTTTTAATACTGACAAAAGAAAACAGAGTAAAAATGAGTTTGAAAAAGACTTTTATAAATTACTCAATAACGCTATGTTTGGAAAATCTATTGAAAATGTACGTGATAGATTAAATCTAGAATTAGTGAATAACGAAAAAAGACTAACAAAACTGATATCAAAACCGAGTTTTAAGAACCGAATAATCTATTCTGAAAATTTAAGTGCTGTAGAATGTGCTAAAGATACTGTATTGTTTAATAAACCCATTTATATAGGTTTCACTGTGTTAGAGTTAAGCAAATATCACATGTATAATTTTCATTATAATATAATGAAACCTTTTTATCCTAATAGAATTAATTTACTCTATATAGATACTGATTCTTTTTTTTACGAAATTTTTACTACTGATTTTTATGAAGATTTGACTAATTTAGAAATTAAAAATTATTTTGATATGTCAGACTATCCAAAAGAACATAAATGTTTTTTTGAACACAACAAGAAAAAATTAGGTTGTTTTAAAGACGAGTGCATGAGTGTTCCAATAGTTGAATTCGTAGGATTAAGAAGCAAATTGTACACGTATAGAACAATGAACGATAATTATTTAGAAAATTGTAAAAAATTAAATTTAAAAAAAGCGAAAGGTGTAACTAAATCAGTAGTAAAAAAACATATTAATTTCTACGACTACAAAAATTGTTTATTTATGTCTTGTAATTTAAGAAAAAAAATGAGAATATTTCAATCAAGAAAACATATTTTAAGAACAATTACAATAAACAAAATAGCGTTAAATGGAAATGATGACAAAAGATTTATATCAGACGATTGTATTCACACATTAGCGTATGGTCATAAATTATTAAAGTTAAAAAAAAGTTGTTAACAATTGTTTTCTTGTTCATTATTGTATGTATATATATTATGTATAATGTACTAACCTTATCGTGTTATGTAACCATTTATTATTGTTTTTTTATTTATATTCCAAGGGTAAAATAACAACATCATATCTGTATGTGTATATATTATGTATAATGTACTAACCTTATCAAGTTATGTTTTATTAAATAAATTATTTCTATGTAACCATTTACTATTGTTTTTATTTGCAACCCAATGGCAAAAAATAACAACATCAAATATTTATTTAAAAAAAAAAATTTCATTTATTTTTACATAATCTTTTTTACAATTCCTGATAATGGTGTGTATTGTACAATTGCATCATTTATAATTAAACAATAAACTGCAGTTCCAGTTGGAAAGTCTTCGTTCGCTTGTAATTCAACTCTTATATCCAATGCTCCAGTTTTTATTGTATCAACTTGCTTTGAACAATCAATAACAAAAAGTGGAAATTTTTGTAGAAATTCATTTTTACTCAGACAAGGTTGGTTATCACTTCCTACATAATATGAAGACTGAAATCTTGAATACAATTCATACATCAGTGCTTTGCATCCATTGAAATTATCATAAGGATAATACTTACTATTCAAATAAAGTTTTACATTTTCCAAATTACAAAAAATCAAAATATGATGAATTTTTATCATTTTTATCTTTTCTACTTGTTTGAAAGCCTATTATTACATATCGAGGTTTTTCCACCAAAGATGTAGTTTTAACAGTCCAAGTCTGAGCTTTAGAAACAGGAAGTGAAGGATATTCATGTATTTGCCATCTTCTAAACGCCATTGTTATTGGCTGATCAGAGTCAGTAATTTTTAGTAATGACAATCTTATATTATCATCAACACGAACATAAGGAACTTTCCAAACAATTTTATTTATTTGAAATGAACACTCGTGAAGACTTGGTGTAGCTTGAAAAATTGCATTCTTATCAGTTGAAGCGCGTATCAGCACTAATTCTTGTTTTACATTCAAAAGTATTTTTTTATAATCTTCTGCAAAACCCAATAATAATTGGAGCGGTACACAAAATGAAAAATTAGTTTTATCTGCAAGAACGTCCATCGAAGGTAGATTCCAGCCTGCATTTTTAATCCAGTTTTCATCTCCCGGTTTCAGTGTAAGTATATTTTTCATAGTACTAGTTATACCAACATTTTTTACACGATCAATTTCCGTTCCACAAATTTCATATCTAATTTCATCAAATAAGAAAGCCATACAGTTATTAACTAGACTTGAAGTAGTATCATCGTTTAAATCAGCAGATTTAATAATTTTCCCTTCAATTAGTAAAAAACTTTTATTAGGACACGTATATGCGTCTTGTTGATGAACAGGAATACGAATTTCATCACTATTTTTAAAAGAATTAGATGTGTATGGATTGTGAGAATGCCATTCCCATTCTATAAGCGATTCATCAATTTCTATATTTTCATTAACATTTAATATATTACTCATTTTTAATTCGTTTAAATTCCGGAAGATTTTGTAGAAAAATTAAATTTTTCAATGTTAACGGTTTCAAAGATCGAACATGACTAATATCTTTTTTAAATTTATTATTTCTTATACTAGAAACGCCAGTTGTAATACTGTTATTGTTATTTTCTCTAATCGGAAATACAATACCCATTATTTTTTTCTTATATCAACTCTTAAATTAATTTCTTCGTTTCTAAAATTCACTAAATTACCTTCTTGATCCTCTAATGTTATATAAAATTCATCTAATGTTGATTGTTTTGTAATTGGTAAGTATTTAACAATATTTGGTTTTTCAACAATTTTATAACCGGGTGCTACAGCAGGATAAAACTCATGAAGCACATGGCCTTCTATCCCGTTTCTATAAGATCCTTTAACAATATTACAAGTGATTCGAATGATATCCACTTTATTAATGGCAACCTGATTAGGTGATATATGCCATTTATTTGCTTCTAATTTTTGACTATTTGTAAATCCTAATAGATTCGCTATAGAATTTGGAACTGTAAAGTCTACAACTTGATTACAAAATATTTCACAATTAAGTGTGTTATTATTCGCAACAAGATTAAAAGTGGTAGAAGATTTTTTTTCTTCTAAATCCTTTGTAATATACTTCTTAATATCTTCTATTTCGTATGCACCAGTTGGTAAACTCAGCACGTCTGTACCAATCTTGATTTTATTATTTATATCTTCTTCAATATTTGGAATTGAATTATATGTCATTAAATCTAAAAATCCCATTTCCCATTCATCGGACGAACTCAAATCCAGTGGTGGAAAAAGAGAACATTTTAAATTTGAATATTTTCCAGTAACACAAATCATCTTCGCACGGCTAGAAAGTCTAAACACAAATGACCACAATTCACTGTGCCGGCTCGTTGTCTAGGAAAATAATTATATTTTATATTCACTTTGTTACCGTCAACACTTTTTAAATATTTTTGAATTTCAATTGGTGGACGTAAATTCCCGAAACTATCGAAATATTCAACATTTAAACCTATTTTGTGAAAACATACCCAGTGTGTACCTTGTCCTGCATAACTGTCTAAATTTATAATTGCGGATTCTTTATTGCGTATTCTAATTGGTAATAAATCGCGCATAAAAACTCCTCTGAAATGTGGTAGTTTAAGTTTTTTTGCACATTTTATTATATCTTTATTCGTTAATGGTCCTTTACCTAAACGATCGATTATTTTTGACGAGTACATTGTGATTTTTTTTTTGAATGACCAGAACCTTTATACGGTCTTAAATATAGACCTTTGCCTTTTTTAACCGTTTTCTTTTTATTAACTTTCCTTTTTATTTTTTTCTTACATTTAGAACAATTGTTTGACTTATTCTTTTTTCCACCTCCTCTTCTTCCTCCTCCTAGTTTGGTTTTTGCTTTCATGATATTAGTAACTGTCCATGCGGCTGCTTTTTCACCTAAACTTGAATCAGATGCTTTAACTCTTTCCCAAGCGCCTTCAGCTAATATACGATCCGCAATAGATCTATGTTTATTGTCACTATACTTTGCATACGCTATATCGTGTTCCCGACACAATGAATCAAGTTTATTAATTCCTTTTTGACCTAATGCAAGTCTCTTATTCAAATTAGTTCCTGGACCACAAAATTGGTAATTTGGTAAGTGTATTTCCACCGGTAAAATATCGATTGCTTTATTTAAAACTGAACCTGCTGCATTGGCAAGTGATGTTATCAGTCCCGAGCCTTGATAACTACTAGCACAACTGTTTTTTTTCCTAGCCATAATATATATAATTGTACTAAACTTATTTATCGTTGTCTTCCAGTTCTTCTAATATTTCTTGAATCGTATCACGAACATGTGATTTAAAATTATAATAATCATTTTTTAAAGCTATAAAATCGTTTTTAGTAAAATTTTCAAACTCGTTTTTTAAATCTAAAGTGTTTATTTTTATTTCACTATCGGTTTGCTCTAATTTTTCTCTAGTTGAGTTTAGTTCTTGTCTTATCACAACATCGTTATCATTAATACTGGCACTAACATTGACGATCCTTCTTTTTTTAACCAGCGCGATGTAATAATTTTGTATATTAAAAATCGATTGCTCTCCATTTTTTTATTTCATTTTTCAATTTAGTTTCAAGATGTTTAATTAAATCGCTAACTTTTCCTCGAAAATCAGTTTTTAATTCTTCAACTTTATCATTTATTATTGTAAGACAATTTTGAATAGCATCGCTGAAAATACTAAAATTTATTGCATCATTAGGTTTTGCCGCATCACCTAGATTACAAATTCTCTTATTTAATACATCATAGTTTCCATCACCGTCGATATGGAATCCATCACCCTTAGGTCCTCTCAGATTACTACTAGAACTACTACCAATACCATTCGAAAAGTGACCAAACTTATCAACACTCATAGCTACTATCAGATACAAAGGTTGAAATAAAAATGAACAATTCAAGTATTGTAATCATTATTTATTAAAATAATTTATCTCTTAATTCATACAACTCTTCTAATATTGAATTTATTTCATTTGAATGTGCTGTATTCCCCGCCTTTTGAGAAGCCAATAACATTCTCAACCTATCGACCAGTTCGTTAGGATCATCATAGTAAATTACATCTGGTTTTAAATTAGATAATATTATTCCACTGTCTGCTGTCGTTTCCTTGTGATTAATTTCATCTGTATAAGTGTTCATCATCATCGCAGAATTTGCTTTTCTTTTCTTAAGTATTGGAAAATTATTATCTTTGTTTGACTGTGATTTTGTTTTTTCTAAAGAAGAAAAATTAGTCAATTCTATTCCACTACCTGAGGCCGCTTGTTGTTTTTGTTGATTGCGACTTTCATCATCGGTATTAGTGGTCTTCATTGATTTCGGTTTTCTTCTCTTTAATATTCGAGAAATAATATTTTTATACTTGATGCCTCTATTTGATCTTATTTTTCCTGAAGACGAATAATTAGATTTATGTACATTGGTTTGCAATATAATTAAATAATAGTTTTCTAAATCATCTTCAGAATAAATATATGCATTAGGATTGTTCATAAATATTAATTCATAAAGTCCTCGTGTTCCTTCATATCGTATTCCATCAATAATTAAATCATCACCGTCGATATCTACAAGTTTATCACCGATTTTCCAAGTATCACCCTCAACATGTAACCCGTAATTATGATCAATATTTTTAGTGCCTGTTATTAATTTAGAAAAATATTCTTTAGCTATTTTACCTGTAAAAGATTTTTCAATATAATATTTAGCAAGTTGTTTTCCTTCGGGTGTTTTTAATAATTCCTCACCCGTAGGCCGGGTTTGATATATTTTTTCAAAAACGTCTGATCTTGCTGGAGTAACAGCAGTTGTTGTTGTTGATGTTGTTGTTTCCATTTCTTCCTCTTCATCCGTTCCAACTGTTTCCATATCACTGTTATCATCATCATCCGGAATTTTAATTGCTCCTCTTTTAGATTTTGGAATGTCTAAAGTACCATCATCGTATTCATAATCACTTTCAAAATCATGTTTTGTTGGTAAATTAATTTTTTGTTTTCTTTTTAAACCTTGAGGAGGATTTACAACTCGTACTTTTACAGGAACTGAATCAGATTCAATTTCGGATTTAAATAATTTTCGTTTCCGTTCAATTCTTTTAGTATTATCCTCTTCTTGTTGTTGTTCTTCTTTTATTAGTTGTTTTAATGGTTCTGATACAGGTTTCAATTGTTTTTCCCACAATTCTTCCGTGTCAAATTGTTCTTGTTCAATCGATCTATGTTTATTTTTTATATTTTTTCTTAATTTATGTATTTCCTTAACCACATCGTCTTTTGTTTTGTTTTGAAACCAAGAATCATCAAATTTCTCCATGATGTTAACTCAACAAAACATGTGACTACAATAATGGAATTGTAACTAGTTTGAAGCTTTTATTAAAATCCTGTTATAAAAATGTCAAAACCCGAACGATATCGTCCATTATTTAAACTTCTATCCTTGTCAATTACTACAAATTTATTTTTTCCTCGATTCCATACTTTGATACACATTTCTTTGAACTGTTCAAATGACATGTCTATATTTACATGATCATTATATATATGCTGTAAATTTTTATCATCTTGTTTAAATAGTATTATCAAGTTTGCATTATCTCGTACTAATTGTTTTGGTATAAAGCTATATGTTTGACAAATATAAAAAGTGTCAATCTTACAATGACGTCCCATTGCAAAATAATTTTTTATGTTTTTTTGACTATCGCAAATAACATCGTCAAAAATCATAATTGAATACGGTTTAATTTCACTAGGAAATGGAACTTCATCTTTATCAGAGAAAGAAAAATATCCTACTCCGCTTATATTGTCCAATACACATTGTAAAAATTTATACTTTTGTTGAAATAAAGATTTTGAAAAAATATAAACATTAGAAAAAAATAATCCTTTTGACGAAAATAATAAGTTTAAAACTAAATTAGTTTTACCACAGTTAGAAGGTCCGCATATTATACATCTTATTGTATCAGGTAGTAAATCACCGTGTCGTTTACTTCTTTGCATTTCACCAGAATTTCCTTCTACTAACTTATCCAAATTCAATATCGGTAACTGAACAGTTTGTTTAATAAATTTCATTTTAATAATTCTTTTTTATTAATCCAACTGTCGTGTGATTCATCGAATCCTAACCAGCGTACTAAAACTTTATCACCTTTACGTCTTATTATCTTTTCTACTAAATAAATATCGTTAAATTTAGTTTTACTTAATTCTTGTTGATAAAATCCGCCTTGTACTATTTCTCCTCTATCATCTTTCAAAGTGTAAGTAACAGGAAATGTAGATTGTACTTTCCATATTGTATAAATTTCATTGCTCCATTTTGGTAAATAACCTTTTGCAAAAATATTACGAACTCTGCTTATCCTGACTCGATCACCGACCTTAAATGTTTGTTTTAAGTAAAATTTTTTTCTTGCATTTATAATTCTAGTTAATACCTTTCTTTCATTTTTACTATTAACTTCAATTGGTTTCATTCCTATTGTACGGTGTACGGTATTATTATATTGTTTTACCAAATTAGGTAAAATATTTAGCCAACAATAGTTACCTTGGATGCTAAACGAAATCCACATTTTATTTTTCAATGTGCGATTCCAACGTTCTACGATACTTGCTTTTAAATCAGAAAATGATTTATAATGATTAATATTATATTTATTGAATAAAGATTGAACTTTCACATTAAACCATTCTTTTCCTGCATCAGTTTGAATATGTTTCATTGGAAATTTGGATAAAATTGGATCTAATGCTAGCGCAACATCAGTAGCGCTTTTTGATTTTAATGGAACAGCTATTGCAAATTTGGAAAAAAACAATTAATCATTGTCATTATATATTTATAACCTTTATTACATTTAGAATAAGGTATCATTTCAACTAAATCCGCTTGATATAAATCTTTTAATCCCTTCAATTCTACATATCGTCGAGGAAAATTTTTACGTGCTTGTCTGTGCAGTTCTCTTGCTATTTCCTCTTTTACACTCATAGCTGATATGAAAAAGTAGATAACACTAGTTTATATTTGTATGCTCTCTCAGTATTTATAAAGGATAATTGCAGGATAAATACAAAGAAAACACTTTTTTTTTTTCAAAAACATACACATTTATTTATTTACTATATACAATTTTTACCATAGTTACAAAAGTAACAGTCTTTTATTTTCGGTTGTGGACCATCAATTTCACAAATGTTTGGGAAAAAATGCTTTTGACAACGTTGTGATTGTAATATGTCCTTGTCATTTTTCAAATAAACTGGTAATTTATCATAAATACAATCAATATTAACAATGTGATTTAATATATATTCTTTTGGTAGATATTCTAATTGATCTTTTGACAAATTTGTAAAACCAATTGTGGAACAAAGTTTAATTGCTGTATTTATTTTTTCCAAATGTTCTTTAACATATTTTGTATTCTTCCACCAATTTAAAATTGCATGTACATTTATATATGCGCAATTTGATGAATTATGACCAAACACACATGGCTTCAATATATCTACATTCATTTGTTTTCTTAAACTACATAAACTAGGACAATTGAGATTTTCAAGATTAATTACTTCAACATTGAATTCGGACAGCAATTTTTTTATAAACGTTTCTTTTTCATTGCCTTTTACATAAATTTTACCTTGTATTTGTATATTTTTAAAAACATCTTGCAATTCAGAATAATGTTTAATACCTGAACTCCATTGTAAACCGTGATGTTGTTTCTCTAGCCAATTAACTTGTTTTTGTAAATGTGTAGGAAGTTTATTAAAATTACACGGTGGTTGAAACAACTGCAGTTGGTACACTTGCTCGTTCGTTGATATTAGAGCAAGCTCTTTTATGACAAAGTCGTTGATAATGTTTTTGAATCCTTGAAAGTCCAATATAAACTCCATCCTATAAAACAAAAAATTAAAATAATATATTTTAAGTACTATATTGATAATTTAATCTCTTCCAAAATTCACCATCAATAGTATTAATTTGTTTTTTAAATTCAGTCCATTTATCAAGATCCATATAAGCAAAATTATTTTTATTATCTTTATTTACAATACAAATTTGAACTTGGTTTTGCCAGCCGCTAACAACAACTTTCATATCTCCTGTAACAATAAAAGTTTTACTGTAAGAATACTCCATATTACCTGTTCAGTTCAACAAGTGGAATGAATATGAGCTAAATATTATCGCTAAAGCATATTTAACCAATAACAGTAGCAGTTCATTGAAACTAAAAAACCAACTACGTTTTGATTTTCTATAAGTAACGTTATTAAATTATTCAATTTTTGTAAAATGATATTATTCATTGAAAGATTTTTATATATTGATATATAACAATATTCATTGTGTTCTGAAAAGTCTATAATTCTAAGATTATCATAAAAAGTAACTCTCAAAAAATCTATTGAAACACTTCGTAGTATATTAATATCTAATAATCTAGAAATACTAAATTTAGTATCACCTACAAATATTGCATAATTTGTAATACATCCATCTTCAACATAACAATTTCCTTTTTTATAAAATATATGTAACCATTTATATAAATGATTACCTACGTAAGCTACAAAATCTGAAGAAATTTCGTGCGAATAAATTTGACCTAAATACAATCTAGATGCGTAAAAAGAAACTACATGCGTAGAATCTTTATTTAAAGTTTTACTAAGAATAACATTACTTTTCCAAGAAAATATTGCATGTTCTTTTTCAATACAGTGTTCTTTACAAAATAAATACCAAAAATAATCGTTTTCTATAAAATAAACATCTTCGTATGGAAGATTAAGCAATATTTTAAATTTTATCTCAAGTGGAAGTGAAGAAATATAATGGTTTATTAAATCACTCATTACTATTCACAAAGTTGGCGACCTTAAGACATCATTAAATAAGTTTCACAAATTTGTCTTTCATTAATACACACACACTGACATGAAAGTTTTCCACTCACATTGCACTTGGCTTTTTCAAAAATGATTTAAAAACTTCTTCAAATTTAACTATTCTTTTTCTAAAACGATCTCTGTCTCTTGCAATTTGTTCCCATTCGGATTTTCTATCTTCATACTCTTCTAACATGTAACATTTACTAACCACAGGATTGGAAAATGATACTGTTCTATAATCAAGTCAATCAGTTGTATCATCATCAACATCATTAAAATTATTATGTCTCAATCTAAATTCAGTATCAATAACAGAAAAATATTTTTTAAACTTTTTCCAATTATCAATATCTAATATGAAAGTTTGATTGTTTAATTCTAAAACAACTTTTGTTTCATTTAAAACGTTCTCGCACAAAAACTTTAAAAACATTGGTAAGTTGAAATAACCTTTCTTTAGGAAGTTCCATATTTAATTACCTGTATTAACACACACACACAAAACTAAATAATCACTATATGAAATGTTGTTCGTTACTAATGATTTCGTTCACAAATAACTCCGTTTTATACTAAAATTATGACGTCAATAAAAAAAAGTATTCTTATGAATCATGATTTATATTATTTTTAACCAATCATATCAATCCAATAATGTATACTTATATAATAATAACATATTTTTAATCACCTGATATCTCTGGACGCATGGCTTAATCACACTGGTACTTCCTATGCTGATGTAACAAACAACCTTGTACTGCTGGCTAAAAGAACGTCCTCCTCAGCTTATAAAGAAACCTCAAGGCCGCATCACACGTTGCTTAATCACTCTAGTCATCCGCTTTATTAATATTAATGAAGCAAAAAACTCCGAAAAGGCAAACAACTACTTCCTGCGCATGTCTTGCACCTACATACAAATGATCTCGCACAGCCGTGTGTGTTGTCACAGTCGTGTCACGACTCGCAGGTCTTTTGACGGAAACGTTCTTACGACTCAAGGCAGAGGTCATCGGGCGACCTTGAAATCCAAGGTCATCAAGGTCAGTGACCGGCCTTGCGAGGTCAGTGACCGACCTTGCGAGGTCAGTGACCGACCTTGCGAGGTCAGTGCCCGACCTTGCGAGGTCAGTGATCTTGCATTCCTGAGTGATGACGTCATGTGATTTAGATTGGCGTAGAAGAGACATTTCTTTACTACTAGATATATATATATATATATATATATATATATATATATATATATTTCAAGGTTTATATACAATTTTATTGAATTATTAGGTACTAGTCCAATCTAATACCAGTAATTTTTTTTTACAAGGAGATAACTTAATATCTCACTATAACTGAAAATATAGAAATAAATATTTCAAACTCAATATTTATTCTAAGATTATCAAATCAATTATTATTTTATTTTTGCATTTGTAAATAAGCATGTCATCAATGTGTATGCCCTATAATCCCTAATTCCATTTATCGCGTTACTATAGATATATTTATTCAAAGATACTATTGTTAGCTCGTATTATATATAAGGTATGTAAATTAGAAGTAGGTAATCAATTGATAGTTTTTTTTAATACCTCTGATGAACAAAATAATAAATTTTTATTTAGTTCATGCTTTAATGTGACCCTAGTATCGTTTACAACATAAAATATTATGCGTAACACTGATACGATATTGATGTAAAGCAAATGGAGCGGTGACGCAGAAAATTCAATTTCCTCGGCATAACTCACCTGCCGCTTAACTACTTCTGTATGATGTTAGCTGATTTATGACTCTTCTAGGTTTCTTTCTTAAAGTTATGGTTTCTATTATTTATTACTGTATTTTTTTTACTGTTTCTGTCAGGTAATGTTATAATATCCCAAAAAGTCTGTACAAATAACAGTAAACATTACATACGAATATGTCAGTATACCATTAGATGCAGTAAGTCACACGTATATTTAATAATTCTATAAGATAGGTAGAGAATGTTGACGGCTAAAATTCTGTCATAGAAGCGTTAAACAACTTTTTGATATCACTCTCAGATATCAATACTAAGCGTTAAAAACATTCATACAATAAAGACAATAGTACTTCCAGAACATAATACTGGTAGCAGTTCTATAAGTTGCTGTCTGACTGCAGCACCAAGTATAGAGCGCGGATAAAGCAGTTGTAATGAGAGGCGATCAGACTGTGTGCGAGAGTCCTTTTCGAGGTGATTGGAGAAAAATACCTGGAATAATTAAATACATCTATTTATTTATTTACTGAAATGTATTATTGTATAATTATAACTTGCATGTTATCCGAAGCCTTATTCATCCCTTAGTACATGGCGAATAAATATTTTATATATATCCTTATATTACGAGGCATAATTTTGCTTTAAAACATTACATTTAATACACATTTTGGGTCGGGTCTTTCTAGCTACACCAAATCTACATTTCATCGATAAAAATCATACACTATAATTTGTAATATATTGGTATAATGAACTATTTTAGTTATAACAGATGAACGAATATACGTAATGACAAAAATAATAATAAAAGATCATTTATATATATATATTGATATTCAGTATGAGAAATCAAATATATCTACAGATATCTAGAGCCTTGTTTATATTACATTTAACTTACATGCCCTCAACATACAAAAAAAAACTTAATCATATTGATCAAAGACGCTTAGCCAAACTATACTGCTTTATATTTAAATTGTTTATCATAGAAATGTATAAATAATAAAATGTCTACAAAGAAAGTCGCCAAAAATGATTGTGTTCGATTACCGTTAAAAAATATTGTTTGTGTTAAAATCTCGTATAATTTTTTGTAATTTGTTTAAATATTAAGTTGGCAAATGTCTCGTCACTATGATTGTTACTCATAAGTCCATTGTAAAAATCATACTTATTTCATGTAATAATATTCTTAATAAATTATTGAATTTAGGTTTGGTTATATAGAAATCAAGCCTTATACGAAAATTCTACTATAAAAGACAGTTCGTTTTCGTGATATGAGTACAGGCAGACAGAAATCGATCTTTTCCAGATTATTCAGTGCTTTTTTCGCAATTGCTCAGCTAAACGGAAATTGAGGCTCGTATTTCCTATAATTGTACATCTTTAGTTTCAACTATAAACTATATACAAGGAGTGAAAATAATCGTGTTGGTTAGAAAACACTGTGAGGGTTTATTTGGAGTTAGAGAAAATAGGTTGTTTATTTGAGTTGTTCAGAGGCAATGTATTGGATACCATTTGAGCAGAGTATACGAGGCCAAGCTTTTTGATTTGTGGACTTCCACTGATATTAAACTCCTAAATAAAAACAGACCATACTATATAAAATCAAATTTATAATTTAATATTGACCTCTATTTATAAATAGCTTCTGCAAATACGATGAAAGTGTTTGCAAAGCATTACCTGTATAGGACCGATAAATTAATACAATTACAAAAAAACACCGGGTTTCAATTTTTTGGGTTATATAATATAAGCATTACACTTTATATTTTTTATGTAGTGTACCTGAATAAGGTTAACTAGTAATCATTCTTACCTTAATATACAAACTCTTCGCTTGTTAGGCATAGTAATTGAAAAATACATATCTTTACATAAACAACACAAAACATGAGGAATAAATTTTGTGAAATGTTGCATCTAGACCTTAAGTGTTTATTGTTTCATTCAGGTTTTTATTTTAAAACTTAAATTGTACTTTATATATGGTGTCATTACAAATATTTTCGTTTTTGTACGATGTTGATTTTTACCTAGGTTAAAGAATTTACCAAACATTTTCACAAAATTAGGAAAAGCGTAATCAAATTTTGCGGAAGTACACGACCTAATGAATATAATGATTATATCGTTACATATCCCTAGTTCATTTTAATGTGCTTTTATTTTGCCTATAATACACTGTCAAAATTCAGTCTGTTATAGGTTTAGCCGAGTGCGGTATTTAAAGATAATTCTTCTGGTACCACCACTAATACTTTTATGTTTGCGATTTTAAAAGTATTAAAAATTTTAAAGAATTCAGAGAATACTCCTACAGAGAGATAACTATTTAAATTTGTTGATTTTAATAATCCAAATGTTCCTGTTGTAAACATACCCCTCTATGTGTATTTTTAAAGCATACCATTTTTCAAAAAGATGCAATCTTGAGAAGAAACAAAATTATAATTATTGGGTATTATGTCAGAATGATCTAGGAAGTTATCGAACCAAGTTAATTTAAAGGTATACTGAATTAAATTTTCTCATACAAATTCCACAAAATGTAATGATGATCGTCATCCTAAATAGTTAAAATTATCATACTACGTGAGCTGTTACTTATAAATAAATAAAAATTTTAGCAACAGCTAATTCGTTATGACATTATTCCCGAGATAAACCAGGTTTCAGGAGAAACAATTAAATGGTGCTCCATTTTCAGAAGTACCTGAGACATAAAAGCTCCTTGGACCTCGAGTGCGGTGGGTTCTTTGTTACTAAGAGAGCCGCCCCTAGCTCTAGGAGCAGTTTTTCTGTGTTACTTACTGTAAAGTTTGGTTTGTTTATAATTCTGTGAGGAAATTTATTTGTAGTATAAAATGTGCTTATGTGACATGGGATTCGTTAGCTAATATTTTAGAAACACGTAGACGTTATTAAATTAACAAACACTATTCTTTAACATAAATACGAAAGATTCACTTTAGTTTCTAAACTATTACAATCTAGATAGGACACCTAAAATTGTTCAATTTATATTAATTTGGTTTTAAAAAATAAAAAAAAACCTAGAATGCTTACCGTAACATAGTACTAGACATGTTGATGAGATTTCTTGATTGTAAAATTGTATGAATACCATAGTTCATGTAATAATAATAAATTGATTAAAAATACAAAAGTATTAACACTTATTTAAAAATTCAAATGTCAAGAATTAATTTATTTTGTTCCAATAATTTAGAATAAACTCTGCTACAACCCTGATCGTTAGGACAATAATTGTACCGTAACATTCCATCAGTAAAAAGTTTATCCCTCCAAAAGCTCCCTTTTTGTGTTAGCTATGACATATGCTATTAAAACGATGACAATAAATAGAAAATAAAATAATCATAAGTCATGCAGTTTGATGTTTTTTTATAATGTTGCTAATTGACCACGTTGAGTTCTAAGACCATTTTTCGCTATGAAGAAGACGTGGGCAGATAATTAAGACCTAACAATAATGCTGTTTCACGCCAAAGATATTCAAAGCTTTGAAAGTAACGAGAAAGCTAGATCCATGCGCAAGTAAAACTAATTTCCTCTCTTAGCTGTAACTTGGGAGGATTTGATGAACCTCACGCAACCCTAAAGCTAATTATAACGTGTGAACTCAAATCACTGGTCACGATCTTTATTTGGTCAATTATTTGGTTGTGATATACTTATTCACAAGGTAAAAATAAATCTAAACATGGTGCGTTGACTTAATTTATTAAGTAATTTCAATTGAGCATATTACGTCTGTGGGTAAAATAATATATTATTTTACCCATATTTGAATAGTTCAAAAATCGTACTTCGTATATGATGTCATTAGATATATTCGTGTATTCATATAATATAAATGTTTTATCAGTTTAAGGACACCTAATACATATTTTCAAGGATATAGTAAAAGAAGCGCAATTACATTTCAGTAACTTATACATGCCATGATATATTAATACCCTTACTTAACAGCTATCAAATTTATAAGGACATGGAGAGACAAAAATATTGAAAAAGAGTAACTTTCATTTGAAATGCAATACGGTTTTAATATATTAATAAGGAATATGTTTTTCTAGAATCAATAGTATATATTGAAACTAGATAAAAACTATATTTTTTTTTTATACAAAACCATTCCAAGGACCATAACATTTTTACGATACCTTTTATTATATCCTAATATAATTACTAACATTTAAAGAATGCTGGCATTTCGTATACTGTAACCTATTTAAAAGCCAAACTTATTTGCAAGCAAAAACACTATAAAGTTTCATTTAGAATAACAATTATTTATTTAGACCATAACATTCGGCATTATAATGTATACTGTTTTAGCAGTTCTGTTTGCTTTTTATAATAACAATAATAATAGTAACCCGCCACTTCACACGCAGTTTCGTAAGTTTTAATCTTTTATGAGTACTTCAGGAACGATTGAATATATCCGATGCCAATGATCAGTATATATTTTCAGAGCTTTCTTGCCAAGATCAAGAAGGTAAGTTAAAAAGTATATATATGCGCGCGGGTGTGTGTGTGTGTGTGTGTGTGTGTGAATGGCCATTTAAATTTACTTCGTTTTTAGTATCTTTGTTTCGTGGTAGATATTTTAAGATCAAGAAAATATAAAAAGATACACAACTACTCCTATTGGAAGGCAATAATGATTGGTCACACAACAGACTTTAATTAAATACTTAACATTTCAATGCTTTGTCTTTTGCATCCGCAATGCTAGTAGTTGCTGGCAAATTGGTAAGCAACTTAGTTGCCAATACATTTATTCGAATTTTTGGTTCAAGTGAATTATATTTCAGCACCGATGTTGTTTGCCTTGTTGCTACTCAAAATATATTTATCTATAGTATTGTAATTTAGTAATTGTACTAATTCTGTAGTTTTTCTTTCATAGTTGTGGTTCTTTCTAAGTTTTTTAAACTTTACTGTTTTGTAATAAAAAATATATGACAGATCAGAGAAGCCTACTTATCTCAAAATACTACTACGGTGGATTTTATTACTGCATTAAAATTTGTAGTATAAATTAGATAGTAACATTGTTATTTATATCTAATATTTTATATTTGCTAAGAATATACAGTTAAAAGTGCATAACAATTACACTACTTAAACTTTCTTTTCTCAACTATATAATTTATTAAAACGTTTAGGGCTTGAGTTGGTAAATTAGTTTAATAGTTCTTACCATCTTCTTTAACGGGAGTCTTCGGAGTCATACTCTTACCATCTTATAGTTTAGGATATTTGCTAATATAGATTTCTAAGGTAAAGTACTTCAATAACTGCTGAAGTCTTAAAACGGCGTGAAAACTAATCGCTACTTCTTGGAGAAATTATAGGCTGTATGTGTAAACAAAATTAAAAATAATGGTTCAATATTTAAACATATAGATTATCTGTCATAAAGCAATCGTTCTACAGAACAGTTGGTTATATGTGTTAGCCGTTTTCAATAAAAATTACGTAACTTCAAAAACCAAGTGAGATTTTTCGGTATTTGAAACATTAGTGAGGTATGGCCACAAAGTGATTTACACACACACACACACACACACACACACACACACACACACACACACACACACACACACACACACACACACACACACACACACACACACACACACACACACACACACACACACACACACACACACACACACACACACACACACACACACACACACACACACACACATATATATATATATATATATATATATATATATATATATACGTAAGTAACTGCTCCCTTTCTGACGATTTCTATACGTAAGTGCTACCTTTCTGACGATCCTGGCCCATTCTGACGCTCATCAGAATAGGACATGGCAGTTATTATTTTACAAACGGAACTACATGTCCACGATTTTTATTATATGTTTTATGTTTTTTAATGACTTTGAACTATTTCTATGTTTTTAATTTATTCTTCTAACGTAATAAGACTCTTTTATCCCTGAATCATTACTTCATGTTTTTTTCCGTTCTTGGACATAACAGAAAATAAAGTATTGTATCGTGTTGCACAATTCACAAATGCATTGCATTAAAATTATTAGAAAATAAATACAAGCTGTGTTTTCTTAGCTTACAAAGACCTACTGTTTCATTCTTCTTATAGATACACCTCTTCCCCTACAACTCATAAATAGTAAACACATGTAAAAAAAGTTATTTCAATAAATTTATCATTGATAAACAATCGAAGTTTGGGAATGAAAATGTCACTTCTGACCGTCCCCAAACTTATCGTAATTAAGTTTGTAATTTTCTATGAAGCATCTTTTATATCTAAGAAATATCGAAT
Organism: Homalodisca vitripennis; assembly: GCF_021130785.1. Lineage (NCBI taxonomy): Eukaryota > Metazoa > Arthropoda > Insecta > Hemiptera > Cicadellidae > Homalodisca > Homalodisca vitripennis. The sequence continues at coordinate 39,902 of NW_025776255.1, forward strand.
TCGATAAAAAATGCATTCCCCTACAAGGTATTTGACTGAGCGCCATTTAAGCTTAACTTTCATCATTATATCTCGGGAGCTGATTGAGCTCAAAACTTGGAATTTTAGATATTTTTATACCATTCAGTGTACTGGCAAAATTGATTTATGCCTGTCTGTTTGCCTTTCGCAAAGATATTTTGAAAACGAAATAAATGTCTTATAGACTTTAAATGTTGTATGAAGCTTCATTTCTAAATAAAGATCACATTGTTACTCTTACAAAATCTTACAGGGAATTTGGCTGAGCGACAGCAGTCTCATGTAGCCCATATCCTTTTAGTACGGATCCTAGAGTCTAAACCAGCACTTGGGACATTGAGGCCGCGTGCAGGTAGTTGCGTCCTTCAGATGCAGGCGCGTTTTATAATTCAAATTGATTATACCTATGAAATAGGTTTTTTCATACACCGTTAAGGTTTGATTTTTATAAATCCAATTTGAAAATATTCATTGATTAAGTTAGCTTATAACGTTTACAATTGAAAAAGATGATATATTACCACATCCATTTAGTCAACAAACTTTAGATATACCGATTATCTGAAAGTGTAAATTAAATAATATTATTAGAAGTTGTGAACCAGTAGTTTATAACCTAATAAACCGTACATATATATCTTTACAGTAAATGCGATTAGACTTCAATGTCCGAGTGTTCATAGTTTACATTTAGTTTAAATAATCTATGTATCCTAATGGTCAAAATGATGCAACGTTAAGACTATTGATTGCATAAACCATAAATATACTTGGACTTTCATTTTTACTTTTTATTTTATAAACTCCAATGAGTAGTTTTATAGTACCCATGGATACCTAGACCTTTAGTGTTACCGCATTTTCACCAGTCCTGATTTGCAGGTGATTATATAAATAAATATTCAATTTCTTGTATCTTTGGATACTTATAGCCTGTAAACCACTTTAAGCATACAATTTTAGGCTTATAATATACAACTGCAGTAGGAATTGTCAAAAATATTTACAGCGTTTATATCTTTATACTACGAGATTCTGTATACGGAAATTGTTAATGAAAATACATACTTAGGTCCCGTTAAGGTGTTAAAATAGGGCTGTTGGTATTATGAAACCCCTGATGCTATGTCTAAAGGCAGAAATATTTGTTATTTGTCTAAAAGTGGTGGGAATGTAAAGCATAATTTTGGACATTATAACATGGCCCACAGAAAAACTCTTGAAAATAAAAATATGAACCTTTAAAGAAGGCTATACATAAAAAATAACTAGATAGTGAAATTTGTATTTATAAAAATGTCATCTCCTTATGTAATAATTTAATAACGGTCACTCCCTGAAGCTTGTCTCATATACGTAGGTTACTATAACAATTTTGCATGTTTATGTTCAGCGGTTTATTTGGGACTTATTACAGAATTGTTTACATTTTGAACTCTCCATACCTGCAGTTCCTAGTGGATTGATTAAAACTATTTTTATAAAACTGTCACTTAAAAAACATTAATCCACTTTTCAAATTTATTAAATTTTTGTACACAGTTAAACAGAATTGTACATTCAAATATTATAAGGTGATCCTACTATCGGTACTTTGTAGGTGAATACTATCCTTCAATGGAAGCATTTGGCTAGATCTTTGTAATTATGTTGCCGTCACCCATAATCCCCTTCAAACGAGTAGAAATGACATAATTTTTGACACGCCTCTGTTTACGTGTAGCCTACAGAAAGAGCACCACTATGATGCATCTATATCAAACTTTCCCTACTATGACCATTCTATGCTTAAAGGTGGATTAGCATTTGATGTTTGAGTATGGTTCCTTGTAGTGTTTAAAATATATTGTTATGTAAATTGATATTAGAAATAGGTTTTATAGGCATCATTGGCCTAGTGTAGAAGAGATCATATATAGGTTTTCAATGTCTGTGCTTAATTACTATTATAAAGACTATTGCAAAAGTAAGTCTATAGATAACCTACAATCAATATTGCTTAGCTTTACTTTTAAAACTAACTGTCTTCGGCGAGAAATGCCTCGGTATTGATAATAGCTCAAATGGTTATCAATTTTTATAAACAAAACTGTATAAAAGAATTTGTTTATTGGTTTAAGACAACTGATTTTATAGTATGTTATTATTGGTAAAAAGACAGAATTTTCCCAGTGAAAATTATTATCTTTAGGAAGACCTGAAGTAATTGCAGATTATGTTAGTGTTACCAATATATCTAACCAGCTCAGTGGCAGTGCACTGGTCTTATGTATAGTTGATTTTAATTATTTTTTCTGTGTCACCCAAAAATACAAAATGTTTTAATGTAATTTATGCAAACATAAGGAGCATGAGAGCTAACTTTAATAGTTTTATTGCTGAAATAAATCAGATTACAGTTAAAATTCATTTTATTGTACTTAGCGAGATTTGGATAGGAAGTGGTGAAGTAAACCTATATAACATAGCTGGATATCAAAGTTTTTCTTGCTGTAATAATAATTATAGAGCTGGGGGTATATTGTGTTTTGTGCATAACGACATGATTGTGAATGAAATCAGTATCAATGTGACAACTGCCGATGCTATTATTTTAAATGTAAAGCTCGGTGATATGTTTTTTTTAAATTGTTTTGCATATATAGGTTACACGAATTTGCCGAAACTGAGTATATTGAAGAGCTTGCAAATATCTTAACAGAAATCAAATGTAATACTATTTATATTGGTGACATCAATCTAGATATTTTAAAAGACTCTGTGAACTCTGTTGCATATAAGAATACAATGGTTGGTAATGGTTTTGTCTCACTTATAAACGCGCCCACAAGATTAGTATCCAATAGCTGTATTGATCATATTTTTATTAGGAATCGTAAAATTGAGTATTTTAAAAGTTCTATTTTTGATATTGATCTGACGGATCATTGTGTATTAGGTGTAAGTTTTGAAGCTGACACTAGGTCAGATGTAATTAGTAAGAGAGCTATTGAAATAGAGGACAAGTACTTTGTAGACACCGAAATGGTGAAGAATATGTTAAAAAATGAACTTTGGATGAATTGTTTTGCATGTACTAACGTCAATGAATGCTATGCAACATTTCATAATATTTTGTTATACATTGTAAGTAGCTGTAAGAAAAAGGTTGATATTACATCAAAATACGAGAAAGCCAGGTTAATAAGCCCTTGGATAACAAATATAATTGAAAGGAAAATTGAAAAAAGAAAAAAGCTCTATAGGAAGTATAAGATGTGATAACATGATAACAATTTTTTGGACTATTGTAAACAATTTTGTGACAATTTGAAGAACGAAATTGACCAAGCTAAATACCAATATTACGCTAACAAAATCGGGAACTGTAACCGGTGATCCTACACAGCAATGGAAAGTTATTAATGGCATTACTGGTACCAGTACTAAGAAAGGTGTTGATAAGATTGAGCTGGATGACGGTGAGATAATTGAGGAACCGAGCATTGTTGCGCAAGAGATAAATAAATATCTTATCGCTGTGCAGTGTGGTGTCCAGAAGGTAGATCAGGGTCAATGCCAGGTGCGCGCGCAAGACGGTAACAGCTGTCGACCTGAGTCATCGGCATTAGCTAGTGTTTGTTCATTTTTTATATTGCCGGTCACAGAAAGTGAAGTAATTGATACCATCGTACACCTAAAAAACAAAAGATCTTCCGGATTTGACTCTTTTACTGTTACATTGATTAAGAAGATTTCTGTTAATATTTCTCCATATAATTAATTTACGTTTTAATTCTGGCGTTTTTCCAGAAAAATTGAAATTAAGTACGGTTGTTCCAATATATAAAAACAAAGGTTCTATGAAACTAGACAGTCTCAGACCTATAAGTTTATTATCTGTGTTTTCTAAAATTTTTGAAAAACTAATGAAAAAAAGGCTTACTAATTTACTTGAAAATATGAACTTTTTCAACGAGAGCCAGTACGATTTTAGGACAAACAAATCCACTGAAGAAGCAATTACTAATATAACAGATCGTTTTTACAGTAGTGTTAATGAAAATCAGAAAACAACAGTCTTATTTATTGATTTTAGAAAAGCATTTGATTTAGTTAACCATAATATACTATTGAAAAAATTAGAAAGGGTAGGAGTTAGAGGTGTCGCGTTAAACTGGTTTGAAAGTTTCCTGGTGAACAGAATACAGCTGGTACGTATTAAAGACTGTCTAAGCTCCCCTCTGACCGTGAAGTCGGGAGTACCGCAAGGATCGGTTTTGTCAGCAACCTTATTTTTGGTCTTTATAAATGATTTATTAGAAAGTAAATTTTTCGGAAAAGTAAGTGCTTTTGCGGATGATGTTGCTTTGTCATATTCTCAAGCGGAGGTTGCAGTATTATACGATCGGATAAGTTGTGACCTAAATCTCTTAAAAAATTGGTGCTTTAAAAATGATATGCAGGTTAACGTTAAAAAAACCAAATATATCAACTTTGGATTTAGAGATTTTGATTTCCCATTACAATTAAAATACCACAGAATAAATTGTATCCCAGATCTGTGTAGTTGTCAATCTGTAGAGAAAGTAAACATTTTTAAATATCTCGGCGTTACCATGGATTATAAATTAACTTGGGCAAAATCATATCGTGGAGTTGCATCGCAAATTAAGATCTACGATTAGAACTTTTTATTTTCTCAGAAATTTTTGTGATACGAACTTGATGCGAACATTATACATTGCCCTAATAATATTGAAAAAAATAGAAGAAAAAGTGCTTTCCCCCTGTATGTTCAGTTACAAATCTTGCCGGTAGAACATTTGTATGTATATAAAGTATTAAGAACTTTTTATTTGCGCAGTGGGAATGTTGGAACAAATGATTTGTTGCACAGGACTAGAAGTATAAATAACAGAATTTTCAGAATACCAAAAGTAAACAAAGAATATTTTAGGAAATCCATTCAGTATATAGGACCGAAGCTTTTTAATAAGATTCCAAGCGAAATAAAATCATGCAATGTCTTGAATTGTTTTTCTAAAATTCTGAAAGCTTGGCTTTTGACACATCTTGATATTGGTAAATTGACAAATGTTTTGAGCTGAATATTCGATTTTTAGTTTTTTCAAATAGTACACAGATTTCTTAATTTACTTTATTTTACCACTATTACAACTTATGTTATTTTTCCTTGTAATTAGTATTGGCCAAATTTATAATCAATGTATCAGATTTATTGTGATTATAGGTTAGTGAATGTTAACTTTATATATTGTATTGTATATTTATGTATACTGTATGTATGTATATGTATGTGTGTATATTTATGTTTATGTATGTATATTTAAGTGTATATGTATGTGTGTATGTATGTATGTAAATGTACTGTTTATCATTATATGCCTCTGGACGTTTTAGCCATATGCAGACGTCATGGAGAGCAGCTTGTTTGGCTGGAATATTGTTTATTACTAAGAAAGGACTCTTTTTATTTTATTTTGTAAATTGTTTTGTTTTTGTTACGCTGCCCAGCTACCGGTTTTTCGTCAGTGTATTTCCTAAGAATGTAAATCGTTTTGTATTTGTCTTGTAAATGGTGGAAATAAAGTATTATTATTATAATCTTTAGAGCCCAGGTTTAAATCTCATTAGTAGTAATATATTTTGCATCCAGTAAAAACTAAAATTAATTTTTAATAGAATATCAATAAGAAGATTAATATAATCAGTTAATTTTTAAATATTACCATCGTTTGGACTTTGGAATAAAATCGAATAAAAACCTATTCTATAAAAAAAAATTATTTTAAAAATAACCTCATTAAATGAATTAATTTTAAAATAGAAATACAAGATTGAAATAAGATAGCTAATGTCACATGACAAAGGAGGGAGATTCTCAGAATATCCTCACACCAAGATGGAATTATAGATGTTTATATACATTCCCCTAATGGTACCTTATTTTGATTGATATTATAAAATATTAGATGAGTATATTGGAAGACACATCAACAATTCTTTTGTTTTCAATACTATTATCAGTTATGTGGGTTGAAATCATTGATAGATTACACTTATTTCTTAGAACATTTGATTATGGCAAACACAGGCATTTTAATTGTTCCAATTAATTTTGTTCAGTTGATGGACAGTTTTGGAGGTGCACATTGGGATGATCTTATCTGTCACATGTGCTACTTTTTACTTATATGATTCTTTAGATACCATTACTCACAATCTAAAATTGTAATGAATAAATTGTGTGACTATGGGGATGATTAAATCTTAAACTAGTTTTACCTTAATAAATGGAGGTAGACAAATCAACAACTTTTATTGCGGCCTGTATGTCATCTTTGCTATCAACAAGATTTTAAGAGATTTTCTAGTGGGAATATATATCTGTATAGACATAAACTATATTGAAACCTTAAATTTGGGATAGATTGAATTAATTTTAAAAAAGCGCTCACTATAAGCCTACATCATTAATAATCGTACTGCATTTTCAAACAGTAAAATTTACACTCTCCTTGATGAATTTACAAATAACCATGTCTATAATGAAACACGTGGAAATAAGATTGGTGAGATGAAAATTCATCTACAAAATTAAGCTATGTAGGTTCATATATCTTTACTAAATCAGAAAATTAAGTACTTAGAGAAAGAATTGAAGTTTAAAAAGATCTTATAAATGAACAACAACAAATAGTTGTCTCAACTAAAGTGTTATTTGTTAATAAACAGAAAATATGTCACAAAATGATCTTATAAATACTTAACAGGGATTATACCAGTAAATAAGCTAACTTTGGTCACTGATAGGTAGAGATATGGCAAAAGTTTTTGATGGAGAATTATCAAGTGGGTTTTCAACATTTGATTATGTACTTCCTGGTGCTGCTTAACAGGCAGCAATTAGTGCTTTAAAGACCAATCCGTACATTAATAAATATTCAATAATATCTTGCTAGTTGGAGGCTCAAGTGATGTTGCAAACATAACTGACTATCAATACAAATATTTTGTTGAAGGTTTGATCAACATGATGGAAGATCAGGTGAACGGACTTTAACACACATGTATAATATTGGTCACTATCCCATACTGATATCATATTGTTAATATAAGTTTATAAAATGAAATTATTAGATCAATAAACTTTAAAACAGGAAATCTCTTTTATCATTATAATAATGTATACATTTGGAATCTTAAAGTGCTACAAAGACACCATCATAAGAATCAGGAGTTCCAAATCAGTAGAAGAGGAAAACAACATGTAAGTTATCTATTTTATACATAAAATTATTGAAGAAGCAACTCAGTTTGGAAAAGATTGTAGTGCAAAATAAATATATAAAAAACAGAAAACATTCAAGTAATTGAAAAAAATTTGAAAAAAATTGTAAAACAAAATGGGGTTAAAATTTTACTCCCTGCATTTCTGCAGCTTTTAGTTGTGAAAGACAAATGAGTCATATGGTGGCAGAGAAATTTAAAAAGGAATTTGTAAGGTACTGCTCTGATAATCTTTCTAATAAACATTTAATGTTCCTGAAAACATCAAGAGATGTAGGGGAATATCAGCATAGTAACTTAAGTAATATTTTTTAGTAAGTCATTAAATCAGGGGTTCTCAACCCCATTCCTATAAACTACGTGAGTGTTATGAGTTTTATATAAGTTTTAAACTGATTTTCTGTGGCCCAAAAAGAGGTTGTTGAAAAATGTCCTGATGTACTTATGAGAATATAAGTAACGGCTGTAAGCAAACAAATGGTAGGATATTGTCATTTAACACAGGTTTTAGTCAAATACCGTCCCTTTTTATTCAAAAACATTAAAGCTTTCATTGAAAACTACTCCAACTCAAGTAAATTACAAATTAATTCTTAATCAATCAAATGATTAGCACAAACTTTCTTTCTCTGCAAATTATTATTAAAAACTACAATATATTCAATCTTAATATTATGTTTCTTGAAATCAAAACATGAAGACCACATGATTATCTGGTCTTGCTGAAACTTTATGCAAGTATGTATTATAATATTTTTATAACAAAAATTCAGATTTTTAAGATAAAATTCATTTTATCCCAGTTTTTACTTAATAAAATGTTTTAAAAGAACCTTACAAGTTTAGATTAAATATGTTGAACTTATAAGCTATTAAATAGTTTAAAATATATTATATTGATTTCAAGGTCCATTTGAGGTTTCTTTAACTTTTTGGATTTAGATTCTGAATTATTAAATTAAAATTGAATTCAAAATATTACTCAAATTTAAAGAATGATTCTTTATCTTGAATCTCTTGTTATTTCAGTCCTAAATGTTTAGATTACACCTTAGCTATCACAAAAAAATAATTATAATTTATCATTATAATTCTTAGTCTTTTAAAAGTTCTTTTAAAACAACATATGTGTTTGTTTTTTCAAGGTTATTACATTCTGATTAATTTTACCACTAAAGTACTATCTACATGTTTAGAATGATTTTGGAAGTAAAACCTCTTTTCATCACACCAACCTAATCAGGTGTAGAATCTGCCCTTCATCAGGGATCAACAAATTTTAATATGCCAATGAGATAATACACTCATATAAGAATATCATTGAAGGCAAATCATAGTAATAAAAATATATACTATACCAAACTGTCCAAAAATTAATTAATTCCACATCAAGTCAGGAACTTCTTCATTGGCTCCAACACACGTCGAGTACCATTCCTAACCTGTAGCTCAAAATGATGGCAGTGTAGAGATATACAACTATAAATATCGAAAGGAAGTCAGGAAATCTTAATCAAGTAATAAGTATTCCATGACACTTATTATCTCCAGGAGTAAGGGATTCCAATAAATATTTAAGTCTGGTTTCATATATTCATTTAATTATACAATCCAATCCAAATTTACTTCTTTTAAAATAACCATGTATTAAACATTTCACTCCAGTTTAAATTGGAAGTTAGGTTACAATCAATTATAAAAGAATAATCAGTTATAAAACAGACACATTTTTTTGAAAAAATAATATAAAACCACTGTGTATAGTTACATAAGTAAAATGACAGATACAACTGAATGCAACAATGTACATAAAATCATATTTCTTTTCTTATAAATAAGTTCTACTGTGGTGTACGTAAGCACAATATAATAATCATTGGTTGATCTATTAATTAAGAATTATTATATATTCAAATATTAATAGTATTTTCTATATATTATAAAACTTATAACAGACTGTGTGATAAGTTCTGTAAAATGATTTGAAATTTTGTAGTTGCCAATTAAAATTTGCTGTCAAGAAACAGAAGTTTCCACGACTATTAAAAAAAATGTGAACACGAATAAATATTAGTGAAAATTGAATACAATTTATCTAGACTAATTTATTACACACGTTGCTGTATAAAGTCATTTTACCATTAAACCATCCAAAGGATTTCACAGATCATCTTTTTTGTTTCTTAAACCAATAGTTTGTGTAGTGCTTACTAAAAAAATAAACGTGTATTTAGATCCCTTATGATAAATAATTTAAATTTAATTTCATTGCACTTAACCTTGTTAAACAAAGTCTGTTTTGGCAGCCAAATCCGTGTTTATTGTTTTAATGTTTGCCGGGGGCATTCTAGCTGTTACCCTGGCTTTCTCATATTTATTAGGTACTCGTCTCATGGCACAATGAAGGTGTTAAATATGTTGTATAATTAGTATTAAAAACATTTTATTTTAACAGAGTGGTGTTATATATTATATGAAATTTGCCCTTAAAACATATATATTCCCAATAAAACACAGACTAGTATTATCGGTGTTGATTTATATAAATATTGGTCTAACTAAGAAATAATACAAATATACTTAAAGTACAAATATTTGCACTTAAAGATGAAAATTTTTGTAAATATATTTCCCACCAACAAGCTTTAATGGGTATTTCTCATATCTCATAAGTTGTCTTAAACCTTAAATCAGTCACGTGAAGTAATCGACTGAAAAATAAATTTTATTTATACTATCCCTTTTAATGCCATTAACAATTTAAATGTATTCAAATACTAAAAAAATACATGTTGTACATTAAACTGAAGGTAAAAAATTTAAATGTAGAACTTGTCATATATCAAGCCTGGTCATATTGTGTTTCTTTTTTTGTAAAAAACATTTTAGAAAAACAAAATTTTAACAAATTGTTTCAAAATTATATAAAGAGTTTTTTTTTTACGGGAGAGGATTTGTCCTTATGCCTTTAACGTCAAACTCTGTGTACATTTTTGAACAGTTTCTTTAGCAAAGACTGACATATTTAGTCAGTATGATAAAAACGGGTGATAACCTTTGCAGTAAAAGTCACAAGTCCTATAGTCTAGGTATGTACCTACACTCGTGGTCAGATAACTTAAACTGTGCCAGTTTGTGAAATTATGACCAGCAATCCTGCGGCCTACACCTCGTACACCTTGTAGCCAGTGTTGCCCTTCGCCTGGCGGTCAGTTTTACGTGTCCAATAGGCGGGATTTCAACGACTCGCTTGTAGGTCTAGTGGAAGTGCACACCTGTGGCCTACCAATCAACAATAACACAGACCCAGTTTTTAAAAGTGTAACCGGATTTAGTACTAAAGGCAGGACATGAGTTGGATGACTATTTGGCTGACATACTTAAATATGTTTCTAGACTTTTGGATCCAATCGATTTATTTTAAACAAAACTAGTTTTGGCATTAGGATATGACTATGGTACCTCTGATAAGTCATTGGTCTGTATCAAAAGGAGGAAAACGTATACATTTGCTATGAACATAATTTATTTAACATTTATGTTAATGACCTCATTGAAATCTTATACATTTTTAATGCTATTTGAACTGAAAAGCTTCTAGATATAAAATTAGAAAAATATAATAAACTGGAACCTACATTTTAATAAGTAATACAGTATAAGCCTACTACAATATAAACTGAAAATTACTTTGGAAACAAATAATACGTAATATATAAGATTTTAACTAAATATAAATCCCAAAACACGCTGTCACAAAAATCTCAAAATTAGTAATTTAATCAAAAGTAAATCACAAATATCAGTGTTAAAAACATAGTCTTATTCCAAATTGTGTAATGATTAAATAAAACGAAATTTCGTTAAAACCCGTAACATCACCATGCGGTGTTTGGGATAGGATTTTTTATGAACTTTTATGTAAACTAAATACTAAATGGAAACAATCTGACCTCCATAAACTTGGTTCATGAATAGAAAAGAACTATACATTTAAGACTCATACTGTGCATTTTGAACAACCACATTGTAGCATACATGTTACAAAAAATTAGGACATTTCAGTATATTATTTCATTTCTACATAAAGGTTAAACCTTAACAAAATTTGTATTACAACTACAAGTTACAATATTTTATTCTTAACATTTTTTAAATACAATATAAAACTTAATTGTTTCTTGTATCATAAAATCATTTAAGATATGCTTAACAAATTTAGTTAATGATATATATGGACTAATCCTAATTAATATGTATCTTTAAAATAACTTTGGAATCAAACAATACATAATATAGAAGCAATTACTTGTATACAAATCCCAAATACGCTGTCATAGAAATATAAAAATACGATTTAAATTGAACATAGATTACAAATATAATGGGTAAAGCAGCCTAAAATTATTCCAAGAGATTAAAAAATATAATAAATAAAAGGTCTTGTTACCTTATTAACATGAGTGGTGATTTGGATGGATACTTCCATTATAACTGTTTTAATTTATATAATCCATATGTGAAAATAAAAATAATATGACCAATCACGGTACATAAACAGAAAATTATTACACGTTATGTGTATGACTCCTATTGTGTATTTTGTACAACCACAATATGTAAAAAATACAATGAAAATTAAATTTCTTTTACGAAATATAAAAAATTCCAACATAGTATTTTTTACCAAGCAACAAAAGAAAAGCATTACTGTTATAATCATACATTATGTTGCTTTGCATACATATTACCAAACATATAAAAATTAAACAGACTGTTTTATTTCTACGTGAATAGGAAATCTTTGCAAAATATGTTTTACAACTACAAGTTATCACCAGATTTTCATGTAACCAATCTCATATTAATTACGGCTAATTAGATGAAAATAAATGCATAGATTATATTAGGCTATACTACATAAACCACAAAATGCAAATGTATAAGATAATGTGGTATTACAGAAACTACTGTAACACAGTCTGAAGAACAATATTTGACTCTTGAGATTATTTTGTGTTAAGCTGAGTGATGTGTATGTTAAGCTTATTATAAATCTGGTATAACAACGAAAAACAACAAATTTAATAAGTTGTTGACCACAACCGCAAATGTAGAAATTGTTCATGTGATTGATTTGAAACTCTTTACTATTGCTGCAAACAAAGTAAAATTTAGATCTCTTGTTTCACAATGTTTCTCATTCACAAAACAACTATAAAATTGTAGAAGAGGTAGTTTCATTGTAAGTAAATTATGCTAAACTTTATTGCATTTTATATATATATAAAAACATATCCCGTATTGACTGCCCTAAATTTTACCAGGTTATGCTATAGATTAAAACAAAAAATGTTTTCCATATAATGTATAGCCTTGTCTAGCTTAGTTTTCTGTCTGTCCATATTGGGGGTTTTTATTTGTAATAGGTATCTTGTATTTGTATCTCAGTGAAGGTTTGTGATATCAAACTGAAACTATATACGTTTAATGGTCTAAACCGTCACATCTTAACACTTTGAATGCCACAACGTCGCCAATTTTGACTTTCCGTATTTCGATATTATTTTGTATAGTACTAGATTATTTTGGCCAAATAACCAGACGGCTGTATTCAATAGGTTCAAAATGATCAATAAATTCGAGTTTTATGTTGTTTCTCTACTATTTTATCTGTGAAACTTATGTTGTTTGGGTACTTATCAAGAAGCCACTATTTTTTGGACGAGTTTTCCTTATTGGGGACAAAACAAATTACAGTAAACAACTGACTTTATTTAACCAATTTAGGAATTTACAAGTTATTACGACAATCAATGAAATCAAAAACTATAAGAACAAACGTTTCATTATTCAAAAATGTCAGGTCATTCGTGTGTCTATTTGGAGACGATTTGGAGATAGGCAGCGAGATAAATATTTGAGATATGACTCATCGAGTATTATTCGATTCGTTATGGAAGAAGGAACGTATAATGAAGTTTATTTTCATCTCTGATAAGGAAAACTCGTCGAAAAATAGTGGGCTGTGATAATACCGAAGTACCTGTGCTATGATTCTGTCTTCCAGTCAAGGTTGGGACACACATAACCGCACCGTGCCCGACACGTGAGTCGGCCGATTGTCGGTGCGGGCTCGGCTCGGTTACCGTGAGGCCACACATGTCCGTATGCAGTCCGAGCGCAACAATCTCACTGTTTGTACTAGAGCATGTTTCTTTTGAATTCAAAGTGACAGATACTTAAAAAATATTTGGAAGATTAAGTATTGCTTGAGAAAATTGTTAATTTCATTGTTGTTATGTTTATTAATAGCTGTGGTGAATGATACATTGCAATGCTACAGTAAAGCTTTGTACAATCAGCTAGTGTGTAAAGTTTGTAAATAATATCATTATCTTGGTTATATGTTTAATGTATAATGTATAATTCTTGTTCATTGTGTTTCATTGCAGTGAATTTCGGTCAAATACACTATAAAACAGTGTATTTGGTGTTTTTTGTATTAAACCCAAAAGCTATAGTGTGATGCCAGAGAGTTTGCCCTGTTGCAAGCCCGTTTTATAATAATTTGTAAAACATAGTAAATATTTGTAAAATATATACTGGAGAACATACAAAAAACAAATTTTACAAAATTATTTCTTTTATAGCTCCGAGGACAAATAATTTATTGCCAGAATTAGTCAAAATAGTAGAAACATAAATATATTTTCTAAAAAAAATTAGAGTATGGTTGATTGGTCAAAATGATATTGAGTATATGTTTTTAAGATAATAAATTAGTGTATGATTAGTCTTGTCTGCTAAGTTATAATAATATTTAAAGTTAGAACATTATAAAATAATTATTTATAATATAATATTTAATGCTACATGTGTAAAGCCTAATATTTGAATTGTAAATCATGCATAAATCCTTTTTGTTTAATACAGCACAATAGTTATACTAAATTTAAACCTTGAATACGTAATAGTAAATTATTTACTACATAAGTTACAATAACTAATTTTTATCATTTCATTCTTGCTCGATTTTTACCCTTTTTGTATATAGTATCCCCAACACAGGAACAGCCTCTTATGGGTACCTAAATTTCCCTTATTTTGTAAATCTATTGGCCTAATTATTAGGTTTAAGAAAAGAAAGAAAATCTAAAAGGATGTAACCTACTTTTTATATTTTATTACTCTAAGTACATAAAATAGAAATAAAGTAAGTAGAAAACATTTTTTTTTATTTGTTATTTACTGCTATTGTAAATACGTTATGTCATAGTCTTATTTATTACTAAGCACTGGCAATAATATTTATTTGTAATATTCAGTTTGTTATTATGGGGAAATAAATGATTTAGTATTATTATTATTTATTTTAAACATGGGTTTTTTCTTGTTTTGAAAATCTTATTGTAAAAAAAAATATTTTTTATTTTTACTTTATTGAAGTGAAAAGAATAATAAATAAAAATGTCATAGAGACATTCTAAATATGAACTCTTACCAAAATACCGGAATAAATTTATCAAGTAACTTCAAAACATCAAAGAAAAATAGATTTTTGCTCAAATAATTACATGCTTGTTATTTTTTTAATTAATGAAAAATGTTTATAGACTTTTTAATAGTTCGAATTTAGTTGTTTAAAATCACTTAATGTACAACATGGTTTTCAAATTTGTTGTAATAAGAAAATATGCACAATAAGAAAATATGACTAGTTTACTCTAATGTAAGAAAATGTAATAGCCTACTTTTATCAATAAATATGATTTTGTACGCGAACACAGGATGTAGAGTTAGTAGGCTATACTAAATAATTCAATAAAATAGAACGTGTAGACTACATAAATAGTTTTAATAAGAAGAACGCAACAGTAAACAACATATGATGCCGCTCGTAGACCGCACCGTGCCCGTCAAAATTCAAACTAAACATATCGGTGACGGTGCGGGCACGGTGCGGCCACGACGGTCTGGTGTCGGTGCGGACTTGTGTAGACTTGCAGGTTGAAAACTGCGCTGCAATTCTTTCACCGTATGACGGCCAGCATACGGCCGACTGACGTGTCGGGCGCGGTGCGGTTATGTGTGTCCCAACCTTCACGCGACGTAGCGGACGAGTACCGTGTTGCGTAACGGCCTTTCTTGTTGTTTATGTGCCGATAACCAAGCATTTGAGTAAATACAAAATAAAATAGCAACTCATACTGTATTTTAGTGTATTTCTCTACAAAAGTAATGTAGTGTTGTGAGTTGTGTCCAAGCGAAAAACGTGAATTTTCACTGTAAATATTATTAGATATTATACTTTTATGTAAATATTTTAGAAAGTATTTGTTTCTACATTTACTAATCATATTTATTTGTGTTATATTAATGTTATATTAGATTTATTGGGAAAAATACATCATTACTAAGTAATTTCTAAACTCTGACAAATGAAGTACAGTTTATAAAATGTCGGTACCAGGCAGTATTTTGTTAATACATATAATGCCATGTTTTTAAAATTCTAGAATAAGATATTGCACATGGGTTTTATTTAGAATTATATGGCCTTTATCATGGTATAAAGAAAAAATCTTAACAATACCGTATACACTCAAATTAGGTCGAAACTTAACTTTTTATACAAATAGGCTACTTTATTTTATACTTTTTATAAATACTGACATTTTCATAAATCAAATTTTATTAGTAACGATACGTATCATATTCTGCACTTAAAAAAAAACAACAACAAAATGATGGAAATCTGTTTGGTAGTTATTTTACAACAGGTTTTTCCCCCAAAAACTTATAAATATGCGAAAAACAGCGTGGCACTTTATGCATATGCCTTCGAAAAAACACCCGTGGCACTCAAAGAGTTAAATATTCTTTAGTAATACATTACATTTAGTAATATTGACGACCGTCGTAACAAAAACTGTGGCATTTTAACAATTTCAAAGCCTCAAAGCAAGTTCCATTTAGACTGAAGTTTGGTGTTGCATTGAACGTTTACACAATGAAGAATTACAAAAATACTTTTGAGTTTTCAAATAAACCGTAATTAATTTAGTTAGTAAAGCGTTAGAAAATAAACAAAGGAAGAGCAAACATAAGTTGTTTAATTGTGAGTGAGTAATCTTTTACCAATACAATTACATTCTTCACATATGCAGTGTAAATTTAAGGCTCTGATCAATGAAATCATCCCTATTTTAGCATGGTCTTGTAAATGAGCTGATTTCATTTAAATTTTAGAGCTAAGATAATAGATAAAGAGTAAACTATTTGCCCTTATGATTTGTTTACCATCCACATCTGGTTATTACTTAACACCTTTTCCCAAGAATAGTTAGACCAACAAACAGAGCTTCAGTACAATATCTCAAACCGCCACTGATATATAAATTATTACAAAAAACTATATTCGGAAAGAAATATAGCTAGCTTAGATACGGGATTTTATATGTTACAATGGTCCCTGAATATTGAAATAGCTTTAAGTAATTACCTACGGTGGAAATTGAAAAACTTTTGTCACATTTCTGTCTTTTTCAATTACATATACTGGTATAATAGCTTGGGGCTATTTTCAGTGTATAATTTCTCTATCTTGGCAACAATAAAAATGCTTCTTCACGTGATTAACTTTAAATTAACAATTAATTGTAAAATAATATTTAGTTAAACATGTCTACTTACAATCAAAAATTAATTATATTATATCGTAAGTGTTTTCAATAAGTTTTCCAATATTACAAAGTACAAGTGTTAAAGATGTCACATTGTTGGGGCTATACATTCAAATGGAATTTTGCAAATAGATATATTTATTTCATTGGTACTCATATCAACTGACATCACGACCCCAAAATTTCCTCTTCAAACTAAAAGTCCAATCCATTGGAAAAGGATATAGTTATGACATACTTGTTATTCGATAAGTAATTGCGGGCAAAGCTACGAGTAAATGCTAGTTAATATAAATAATTATGTATATGCATATACATTTGAAATAGGAATAAATGTATACATATTTCAGATGTTATTATTAGAATGTAAATAAGTTCAACTAAGGCGTAATGTATGCAAACTTACCTGAACCCTTTTGTCCTTTTATATCTTGACCAACATACATTTCTATAACTTTCGGAGCCTTATAACAATCTTCACGAAAGAGCCTCTTTCGACACTTTTCTGTAAATAAACCACACTCTTAAAAATGCTCATAGCTGTTAAATCAGTGATAAATTAGATTAAGCATACATCAGTATTTTTATAGTAACTGAATAACTGTGCTTTGCTATGGGGCCAAAAAATATACTTATTTTAATATCTACCCGCTACTGCTGTGTATTAAATACTATAATAAATAATCATTAATTTTTGTAAGTAAAAGTCCTAAAATTTCCCTGCATATCACATATTTGGCTACTCTCATATTGCAGAATCACCAGACTGTTAGGAGGGTCCCTTTATTATTATAAATATTGATTTTTATTTTATTTTTGAGGTGAGGTTATAAGTTTTTAAATTAGTATGTCTTAAATATTTCAATAGATTCAATTACTTTAAATGATCTTTTGTATTTCAAACACCATGGACAACGTTTTTTAGGTAAATATGTACAATATTTAAATTCATATTTCATTACAATAAGAACAATCATATCAAAGTTACTAAAATAATAAAATACATTTCTTTCTAATTTCACACGTGCTTTATGAAGCACATAAAATGTATAAATGCATGATATACAATAAATTATTGAATAAAGACTTTTTGAACTTGAAAGTCATACTATAGTCATACATCTGTCGTTAGTACAGGTTTAACACTTTACGAGTAAACAACATTTAAAATCATATTACTCATACTTTTCACCTTTTCGTCTTTTATATTAAGCCCTAACTATTACCATTTGCTCATTATTTAATTCATCATAGTTATTTATTGTATTTTTTATTAGCACGTTGTATTTGTATCTATCAAGGATTGTAATGAACATATAGTGAGTAAAAATATAACTGTACAAGGTTATCAAAACTTCCACCATAAAGTTGTATAATATTTGTGATATAATTATTACATATAATATAATAGTATTCTGCACATTTTGTTGGTGTCACCGTACTTCAAGGAGTATCCCCCAATATTTTTTTATGTTTTAGAAAAGTTTTCAATTGAAATGTCACAAGCTAAATCCTATATGTAATCCATAGAACAAAAATGCCTTATATTGTTTTTTATGTGTATAAAAATAATTGTGAGAGTTTATTATTGCTTAGCAGATCTAAATTATAATTTCACCAAGTAATAAACTGTCCTGACTGTAGTAAAAGATTTTCGTTATTTCCTGAGGTAAATATTGTATTCACTTATTTTGCACTGCTATGTGGTATTTTTAGACAGTACAACAATAATAATTGCTATTTGTTGTTAGTCGAGCCTTTATATTCCTGTATGAGACATAACATTAGTAACAATAACCTTAAACTCACAACGAATATAAATACCGAGGTATATAGTTTGATACAAAGATAAAGACATGTATGTAAACTACAAGGAACGACTTAAAATTTTAAGGGTGTTCCACATGTGTATAATACGTAAAATTAACCATTATGTTATGGATGCCTATAAATCAACTGGACTTATAAACATCCATGGTAATAGATGTTTGGTAATTTTGTTGTATTATATAATCACTAGTACAATCAACAACATATTTTCAGTTTTTTTTTTATTTTATACTAGTAAAGCAAATGTGTACTAATAAATTAGTAAAGATAGGAAATGAATATTTCTGTCATACAAATTTAGTTATCAAACAAATATAATTGGGACGATAAGTTTTTAAACCATGTTTTGTAGTAATATTTTTAGTTTTAGTTCAGCAATATAGTGTCTCAGCAATATCTTTGTCTAGAAATATTTTGAGTTTTTAATACTTTTCTAGGGTCTTAATGGAGTTCATATATTTATACGTTATACTGTATACCTACAAATCTAAACTAAAATTTATAATTTCTGTTTTCTATCTTATTATTTGTAAAACTAAATTAGTTTTAGTAAATATGATTAGTAAAACATAGGAAATGAATAATTCTGTTTTAAAAATGTTTAATAGTTAATAAATATTAATCGGGCGATAATTCTTTACACTTCCGACAAAGAACTATCGCTTTGTGAATTGTATTTAGTTTCAATAAAATTCACATTGTAATAATAAAAATAAATATTTTAAATTTTTAAGCTTTTCAAACAAAATTTAGTATTAATAGCTTTATTTTTTTACTGAGCAATAGTGTAATATAGGGCTTTAGCAAAATATTTATGGCTGTAAGTATTTTGAGTTATTAATATTTGCCTAGGGCCTTAGTTTATAGGAGCATATTTATATATTTATATTTATACACCTACAACTCTAGACTAAAAATGTATAACTTTACGTTAAACTAAATAGATTTCATAAAAACGTTTTGCTGACTAATTCTTTCTGGTGATAACAGAACTAACTGATAAGGTACTGCAAATCAATGGTTTTAACTTACTCAAATCAGGAGTATGAGGCTGATCCCTGAAGCTGCTTGGATAGTAGTCTGTATCATCTATAGCTGATGACATTTCATCTTCACTTTCTTCTTGTTCAAGAGGCTGGCGAACAGTAGCTTCATTCACCGGAGACCTCGATGGCTTTTTCTTATTTACTTTGATCATTCTAACCAATTATATAACCGTAAAATCGACAGAAAAAGCACTTATAGCAGGTGTAACGCACTCCAACATTTTAAAACTTAGATCAAACACATTTACATCTTGGATCATTAATAACTGTTATTAAATGCTGTCTCATAACAAAACATAGAAAGTTAACTATATAGTCGGATGTTCCACCAATACCCCACTATCTATTACCATAACGAATAAACGCGTAATGATGGACCCCAACGACCAACACCCCACGACCATACCACTGACTGAAGGAACTAGGCATACAGCAGCCACCTAGCGCGAACCTTGGAGCGGATAGTATCGTGTCTGCAGCTCAGCCCCCACCCCCCTCCTCACTCGCGACGTGACCACGTGTACTATCAGTAACCAAGAATACACGGCGACACCGTTGATTAGTATGTCTGCCTGTATTATCACCGAGACTCGCTAGCATATCTCTATCTCTATAATAATTATGGCCTGTTAAGTTTTCATAAAAAGTTAAGTACATATTGTTTTTTTAAATATTGGGAGAGTAAAAAAAGAACTGTTTTGCTATAAAACATATTAAATTTAAAAAGTAGCCTATATTGTAATTTGAAATATAATAATATTTTTGAACAAATAAAGAAATGCAGGAAATTGTGGAAATACAATGGTGGAATCTAGATTGAACTGCAGATAGGGAGTTATTCCTTCTTTTCAGCTTATCATTCAAAAAGAAATAAACATTGGTTTCCTCACGGGGACTAGAGTAGTGAGATATCGCATATGCTCATTTATTTGTTTTTTCAAAAACCATTAATGGTCGATTGCATAGCTACGGTGTTACATCTGTGCAATCTTATGTGCTTTTATACAATCATAAAAAGGTAGATTAAATTGATTTTTTAGTGTATCAAAAATACTTCCTAATATATATTAAGATATTAAATCTTATACATAATTTACAGTATTAGCAGTAGAAAAACATGAAAAACTGCTATTACGAAGGTTATAAAACCTATGTTTCTGAAGAGAGCCAATGTCTGGGTAGGTAGTTTGGAAGTCCCAGTAGGGATTCAGTTTACAGACTGGTAGCTATGTTGATTGTAGCCCCTTTGGAAAATGTTAAATCTAATGCAATTTTTCGACTTTATTTTTAGTACTATAATTCTGAGATATGTTTCATATTAAAGATAAAAATGTATTTTACGCATTCAAAGGCTTTGTGGTTTTTTTCGGTAGGTTTGTCAGGTTTTTGTGAAATTATTTGCAGATAAAATTAATTTGTATTTCTTAACAGACATAGAAGAAAGCAAGTAGGCAAATAACACCCTTTCTTAAAAAACAAATAAAATAGCATGTCGTGTATAGTTTGTAAATATTTAATTACTCTGCAATATTAGGACCATTCTTGAGGTATGAAAAAGAAGTAATTTCTATTGTATATACCAATAATAAGTGTACGATCAAATATGCTTAATAAATAATTAATCCCTTATATGGTACTGGCAGTTAACAGATTCATTTTTTTAAACCAGGGACACAATGAGCACATTATTTTTAAGTGACAGTCCAAACACCTGTATAAATTATTATACTGATTATTCTTGGCCTTCACAGGGAATTAAATACAAAACACTATGTACAGTTTAAACAAGTCCACAAATATATTAATAATGGAGTGATAAGTGAATTTTCATAACCAGTGGAGCGTAGCCCGCAGGGATGTTCGAAATAGGAATAGACCTAGTTGTTAATCAGAGACTAAGAATATCCATGTAAAATTTCAGTTCAATTGGTCCAGTACTTTTCACGTGATTGAACAACGCAAACACAAATACAAAAATATACGCTATTAGATTTTTATATAATAACATAGTATAATGTATTTTTGTTATAAATCATCCTGAAGTGATTAGAAATAATTGTTTGGGATACACTACATATGTGAACATGAAATAAAGTAATAATGACTCGCGTTAAATAAATAATTGTACATAACAACATTAATATTAAGTCTGATATTTCACAAATATTAACCATCACGTAAACACATATATATGACAGCCAGTCTAAACGTATCTTATTTGAAGAACAGCGTCGTCAGGTGTACACTTCCAAGACCCCTCGCAGATCGGAAGTTCCTTTTGATAAAGAACTTCCGGTGAGTTGCGAACTTAGCAGATTCTCATGAGAAGTAAACAATCCGTACTAATTTTAAATTTATTTCCTGTTTTGTAGGCCTACTCACAAATAGGAAATAAAGATTTAGTTAGTTTTTAAATATAATTAAAGGTATTAGTTTTATATCGTACCAGTGGTTATGAAATACAATTTAAATTTAGTAGAGCTGTTCACTTCTCATATGTAGTATCGATTCCTATTATTCATATTGAAAGATAATTACCGTTCTTATTAGTCCATTTAAAATGCAACTAAAATTTGTTTATATTCTTATGAGATATAAGCAAAATGTTGAAATCAACACATAAGAGGTCACATGAAAGCAATTTACTCACTTTTTATATTTTTTAAATTTTAATGCAATAGGAAATCCTTTAAAAAATCATATTATTGATTTAACTAACTTTGTCTCAGAATATGTTTCTATTTTTTACAGTAGATTCTGTAGTAGTTTAAGAATGGAAATTAATAAAACAAGAATAACTTTTATTCCAAACAAATTAATAAAGCAATGGGAGACTAATCTCTTCAATGGAGAATTGTAAATACCTTAAGTGGGACTAATTATAAAAAATCCATTGACAGAGTAGAACTAGATAACGAAATAATATCTGATCCGTCTTTAGTAGCTGACACAATTAACAATTATTTGATCGAAGTACAGTCAAGTCAATATCCAAATTTTGTCAATGAGCTAAACTTAACACCTAGGCTGACGTCCTTTTTTATTTTTTATTCAATTGAAAATGAAGTGTTGTTGCAAGTAATTAATAAAATCTGAAAAATAAAAAATCTTCAGGTTTTGATAATATTTCAGCATTAATCAAACATATTGCTCAAATAATATCGCCTGTTCTTGCTCAGCTAATTAATTTAAGTTTCTCTACTGGTCAAATTTCAGAAGAACTAAAGTCCAGTATAGTTGTGCCAATTAACAAGAAAATCGTTTCTATTAAATTGGACAATCTACGTCCAATTGTTTACTTTCGGTTTTTTCTAAAATTATTGAGAAATTAATGAAATCAAGATTAATTAATTATTTAAATAATTTACAGTTTTGTTGTAAAAACCAGTACGGTTTCTGATTTCAAATTTCATGAATTAAGCTGTACGGTTAACATAGGAGACTTATGTAACTGTAAATATATTAATTAAAAAAGCAAGGCAATTTTAGATAACTTGGAATACTTTTTGATTCGAAATAACATGGGAAAAACATGTAACAGTCTTGCAAAATAAACTTAAATCCACTATAAGAAAATTTTATTTTTTGCGAAACTTCTGTGATAATTACGCACAAAAGAATACGAGAGAGCTCCTTTCCTATTTTCATTCAATTAAAAATTCTACCACTGCAACATTTGTTTATTTTTAAAACTCTTAGGCTGTTTTAAAACACTAGAAGTGGTGATTTAGGAACAACGGGCCTAGAATATCCTACCAGAAGCATAGACCGGCGAATGTTCAGAACACCTAAAGTCAACAAGTCAGTACTAAAGCATTCTCTTCTTTACAATGGCCTAAATATTTTTAATAAATTGCCTTATAACATTAAAGTATCTGTGAATGTTAGAGAATTTTGTAAATTAAGGACGTTGTTTTTTATTACAAGAAAACTGTAACTCATTTTAACAATTAATAATTTCTCCCTATAGTATTAATTTGAGTTATTATATAAATCATGTGTACAAATAAATTAGTATTTAATTAACATAATGAAATATGTAAATAGCAAAGAATCATGTATTTGACTTGTATATATTTAGCATAATTTCTAGTTTGTAGTTGAGAAGGAAGGGTTATTGAGATATGTTTTTTTAGTTTGTAAGAAAAGATTGTAACAAGGAGAGTTTTTTCTGTTGGTGACTCATCCAGTTATCCATTATTAATCTTGTAGTGCAGGCGCCGATTGTAGGACTGTAGGTCCACGCCTAGTTTTGACGAGAGTGGCTGACGTCACTTTTCTACAGAGTAGGACAGTTGGAACACGGGTGTTGGCCGTGCGATAATTTTTTTACCTGCGCTCATCTTCATCCTGTGGAAGAATATCAGTGATACTTCCACTAAACACGCACAGCGTATTGCTTAGGCAGTAAATATAAACAACAGTTTACTTAAACCAAAACTCAAGCTATGGATTGCTTGAAGTGGATTGCTAATTGGGATTATATTTGAAAAATTCCACATATCACTCATTTGTGTAATTCGGCAATATCCTAATGAATGATAAACATCTACAAAAAGTTTGTACTAATAATTTGTATTATTAATTATTATTCCTTATTTTGGTCCATCGTTAGTATAATAATGTATATGCGAGCAGGACACGTCACTCATAGTACACGTTAGTTGAAATGAGTAGTTGATTGTTTTATTATTACTGTTATTAATTAAAACAACACTTTAGATCATATTTAAGATATCACATTTATAATTGTATGAAATACTTTATGAATAGTACATAGACAAAATATTGTATTTATTACCTTAAATAGTGGCTCCTGGCCTATAAACAAAATTTTCAATGAAACTGTCTACAGGGACATAGCTTACACAAAAAAAATGCGAGTATATACGAGTACTAACATGTATATCAGGTGGTAAGATATATAAAAAATTAAACTTTTAAAAGAGGTTTAACTCAATTAGGGAAAATTTGTTGATTATTTTTACTAAGAACGAAGTTAATGTTTATTAAAAAACATGCAAATTTAATAAGTGGGACCATTACCCTAAGTCCAGGTAGGTGATAAATTAAAACAACATGTATTACTCATATACCTATGTATTTATAACCATAGTAAAATTTTAAAAGTATGACGATTAACAATAAAATAATATTTTTTCAACAGAAATTTTATTAAAATAAAGTTTCTTGCATCCTTGTGTATTTTATTATTGTTTAGCGCTAGAGATTTATACTATAGCCCTACAGTAAATATTACACATCTATTTTAAGTAAAACTTAATTTACAAAGTTAGAAACCTAGTAAGTACTTCTTTGATATGAGCTTTACAGTACTCACCAAACACTGCATACTCAATATTTGCTACAGTGTACAATTAAAAGTACATTTTTACCAACACTTTTAATTTTCTTATCTGAATATTTTTCTTACTCTGTGTTCAACAGTGGTTGCAGAAAAGGTTAAATAAGTAATGGTTACTATCAAGCTAATTCTTTCCTATCAACACCTAACAAACCGTTCCGTTTCCGTTTTCATAGTTCCTAATACAAACTTGTTTAACTTTAAAAGAGCAGATTTTTTAATGTTGTATAATTATCTAAGAGATGTTGATTTGTCTAATTTATTAGAAATGTGTAGTGTTAATGAAGCCGTTAATTATTTTTATTCAGTTTTAAATAGAATTATTTGTCAATGTGTACCTGTTCATCGTAAATTGAATTCTAAGTACACTCCTTGGTTTGATTGATATTTAATTAGTTTGATTAGGCGTAAGAACATTGTTAGACGTAAATACTTAAAATATAAGATCTCTAGCATTTATGAAGAGTACAAGGAATTACGAAGTGCAATAAAAGATTGCACTAAGCAAGCGTTTTAAAAATCATATTAGTATTGTTGAAAGCAATTTAAGGTTAAATCTTCAATCTTTTTGGCGAGAAATAAATAATTTGAGACTAGTAGATGGCAGACCGGCTGTTATGAGTTTAGACGGGGAGGAGGTAGAGGGGGCCGCGCAGATAACAGACAAGTTTGCTCGGTATTTTGGTCCAGTGTATGAACACTGTCAGCTGGACAGTGAGGAGTTGTGGCGCTGTG
This sequence comes from Homalodisca vitripennis, assembly GCF_021130785.1. Classification (NCBI taxonomy): domain Eukaryota; kingdom Metazoa; phylum Arthropoda; class Insecta; order Hemiptera; family Cicadellidae; genus Homalodisca; species Homalodisca vitripennis. Next base: position 65,878 of record NW_025776255.1, read on the forward strand.
CGCTCCGCTCCCCGGTCATGCCCGGCGTGCCTGTCATGGACACTCGCCGCTGTCACCCGCAACGAGGTGCTCTCGGCTCTTCAAAAATTAAAACCAAAAACTTCCGTGGGACCGGATGGTCTGCCTTCCTATATTTTCAAAGCTTGTTCCGAATTACTGGTTTCACCTTCACTTAACATTTTTTATATTTCCATTTCTTCTTCACAATTTCCTGACGTTTGGAAACGAGCCAAAGTTACTCCTATTTTGAAAAAAGGACAAAAATCAGACATAAAGAACTACAGACCCATATCTATTTTATCAATACCTGCTAAAGTATTTGAGTCCATATTGTACAACAGATCGCTCATGTAAAATGCTTCATTAGTCCTCATCAGCACGGCTTCTTTCCTGGTCGATCCATCACATAAAACTTAGTCAATTTTTCTGAATTCTGCATTTCAACTTTAGATTCTGGAGGTAAAATCGATGTCATATACACAGATTTCGAAAAGGCATTTGACAAAGTGGACCATTTGACATTACTTTCAAAACTTAATTATTTTGGCTTATCTTCTTCATTGATAAAGTTGTTTTTCATCTTATCTGTCCAAAAGAGTTCAATATGTTACTTATGAAGGTATATTGTCTTCTGAATTTCATCCGGGATCTGGAGTTCCTCAAGGCTCCAACTTAGGTCCACTTCTGTTTATTATATTTATCAACAACATCACTTCTTTAATTAAACATTGTGAATTTTTACTTTATGCAGAAGATTTGAAAATATTTAAAAGTATAAACGATATTTCTGATTGTCAGATTCTGCAAAATGATCTTGACAATATGTTTGAATGGAGTAGGACTAATTTAAAATTCAACATAAAAAATGTTCTATAATGCGTTTTTCAAAAAGATCTCAGAATAACAATGTTATTTTTAATTACTCGATAGGAGGCGTTGACCTGGCATCCAACAGTTTCATTAAAGACCTAGGCATCACGTTTAACGGAAAATTCTCATTTTCAGGCCATGTTATTTCTATCTGTAAATCTTCATTCTCAGTACTGGCATCCGCAGATTTATCAATTTCCTAAAAAATACAAATGCAATCAAACTTCTTTACTGCTCCTTAGTAAGGTCTAGGTTAGAGTTCGGCTCAGTCATCTGGAATCCACAGTTTGTTTACCTCTCCGATTTAATAGAAAGCGTCCAGAAGAAATTTTTAAGGTTTTTATATTTCAAGGAATTTGGCAATTACACAACAGTAGTTCCATATCTCGAACTGCTGTCAATATTTAATCTTGACTCCCTGGGTAAAAGGCGGCGGGTGGCTATGTTGGTCTGCCTGTATAGGCTGGTGGGTGGCGCAATCGACGACTCAGCTATGTTATCAAAATTACAGTTCTACGTTCCTAGACACAATTTACGAAACCGTTTGTTGTTCTCTCCTCGCTACTCTCATACCAGCCGGGCTGCCAACTCGCCAATCAATGTAATGATTGGTCTTAACAATGCTTTGCCGCTAGATGTGTATATTTGTGGTAATTCTCTAAGAATATTGATCAAAAATGTTTCAAACTGCATTTATTAGTATTTATTGGTGATATCCGTATTTTTAGATTTGCATGTATAAATTGATTATCAAGTTCTATAAGATATTTCCATTTTGATAGTTTGTATTTTGTCATCTTCTTCAATACAATCGGTCATTTTGTTATTTAGTATTTAGTATTTTAACTTTAGTTGTTGTTCGTTGTTTACTATTTATCTATTATATTGTTCTTGTTATTATTAGACTATTATTATTTTAACTTATACTACATCGTTATGCATATTTATATACTTATGTGCATAAAGTATTCTTTCTGTATTTAATTAATTATATAATTTAATGCTGAATTGTAATTGGGGAAACCTGTAATGTAAGCATTATTCTTAATAAACGAATTTGAATTTGAATTTGAACACCAAATATAAATAAATTGAAAATAGTGGTAATATAATTACACATGTGATTGTGCTATCACAAAATAATTGTTAAACATAATCGTTTAACAAAAACTGTTAACTAATAAAGTTAACAGACTCGTATTATTATATAAAATTATTGTTCTAATCACCTGATTTTTCCGTGCATTTTACGATTACTTTAATAGTTGTTTTGATAGCGGGGTGAAAAACGAATCCGCAAAGCAAATACCATTATGATCGTTACAGCAATTCTTAAGTTATAAATGATGTATTACAATGCACTTAAGAAAATAAACCCGAATTTCATTTATGCATTTAGCTTTTTGTGTAAATCTTTCTGTACATGTCTTCTTCTGTAGCGAGTCAGAAAGAACTAGTAAAAAGACAGTAGTCTGCTGAATAATATTTATCAGATATAGCGTATTGACACAAAGTAATAAGGTAAATACAGAGTGCTCGCGCCATAGGGAAAATTGACTCGGCCAGAGCGGCGACGACAGGGGTGGTGGCAGCTCGCGGACCGTCTCGCTCGAGCCCTGTGTTGCCACTTCGTGCGCGCTCTGTACTGTAGTAGAGAAAAAATCTGAGTCGGTCGGCTCGGCACTCGGCTTTCTCTTAAACCCCTAGCCCTGTTGTTACGTTACTACTCACCAAGCGTTTGCTTCCTGCCTGTTTTGTTCTGCATTTATATGCACCTATTTAACTTGCTTTACAACAACTTAAATTGCGCTAAATAAGTTAGTAGTAAACTAATTAATTATTAAAAACGAGAAATTACATACAGGAGCAGTAATGGAAGAAAAACATAAAATTCAACAAAGAGTTTACTGTGTTTGATGTCAATAACTGTGTTTAGAACAATTATTTCACAAATAATAAAATGTCCTTCATAAAATTTTACATTTACAATACTATTTGTTTCCTATAAAAATACAATGTTTAGAATTATTGTTAGCAGATTTATCATGTATGCCCTTTTCACAAGCATACGATTATTTAATAAATATTATACATTAAGTAGTAAGCATTTAACAGTTTAAAATGTGGTATTTTAAGTAATGTAAGACTAGAAATTCTATTTAGAAGAAATTACGTAATTTCACACAAATAACTTAATATCAAATCGAACATAGTTAGAATAAAAATACACAAAGGAATCCTAAGCAAGATGTAAATACAGCTATCAAATACAAAATTTCAATAATAACAACGATTGCAACAATGAAAACAAAAAGAAATATAATACAATGTGATCTGTTAATGTTACAATTAAGATTCAGTGTCTACTTTAAACCGATGAATCGTTGCACAAATTTCTATTGATGGTCGATAAATAAATAATATCCTATTATAGTAAACTATAAACAGCCAAATAAATTATTGTAAAACTAAATTGTGGATCTGTGTAAAACGTCAAACAAGATTCAGGTATAACAAAAATGCACTAAAACAGTTTAGAGTTCGCGTTAGGTCAAAATAAAATATTAAATTTACTATAAAAATATGTTAGGAACCGCTCCACTTGCCAGGTAGCCTCCTTCTTTCTCTAGAACTTGTAAACGGTTTGACCGATTGACTTAAACAATTAATGTTAGATGTGTAAATCAACCTTGAATAATCTATTTACATCATTTTTACAAGATTTTTTCATATGAAATATAAAATATAAAAACATTTGGAGACGTTTCTCGAGGTAAAAATGAAGGTACCGTTTTAAGTATTTTCAAAAACCATAGCTCTTATTCGACTTATGACCCCTGAAAAATCCCATTTCAAAAATTCATAAAACCTAAGTGAATCACGTTTAAGACCTTAATGATATTCGAAACTGAAGATAAAAATGTGATCAAATTAAATATCAACACCATTTGATCTTAAATAGTTAAATTATATCATAGTAAATAATTAAAAATATTTATCTTAATACTTAAAATTCTCCAAATTTTAGAAATTACCCCTAAAGTTTTACGACGTGGACCTACAGTCCGTTAACTTCAGGCGCCTCGGGAAGCAGCCCGGCTGATATCTTAAAGAATCTATAGACTGGACTCTGATAAGAAACCTGTTTTATTTTGTATTCCACTGACCACACTACTTGCAAAAGTGGTCAGTCAATTCCAATTTATTATAATTATGTATTGATGTACATTTTATGTCGGAATAAGTTCATTATTCATTCATTATTCATTATTCATATACTACATTACTTTATCTACAAATAACTGTGTCAATAAAAACATATTTAAAGTTCTATACAATTTACCGTAATATTTAGATTATGTGGGAGGTTATGCGAGAACAAATACTTTTTCGTATAAACAAAAAATCTGTTAGTAGGCTACTTAAAAAGAAAATAAGTATTATAAAATAAAAACTTGTTAAATGTAGCCTAACTTGAATTTATTATAAGTGAGTGATTTTAAATTTCTGTATCAGACAATACTGCCGGTTTTGAAAACAAAGTGAGTTAAGGACTAACGTATCTTGTAATGATGTATATGAGAGAAGATCAATTGAGTTCCCTAGCTGCTGATATTATAATCATAACATTACTACAGATATTTGAAAATTGCGGCAAGCTGTCACGGGTGCGACCTCTGGCGTGCAATCATTACTTTGATAATTTGCTTTAGAGAACTCACGGGTACCCGTAAGAATCTTTTGGTCGAAATTTATATAAATTCTTCGCCCATGATCTCGTTGTGAATTCAACATTTAACTGTATAATATACCTGAAAGTAGCCAAAAAGATAACTGTAAATACGAATAATTTCACATAATTTACTTCACAGCCTAAACAAGTAAGACAATTAATATGGTTAAATGCTTCAAAGTTTGGTGAGAACCTGATATTTACTTGTATACACTACCTGAAAATAGCCATTCACAAAAAATGGATTTGCTGAAGTGAGCAGTGTCAAGAATTCTAGTAGCGTGCTTTCAAAAAAAATTATAGTGTGTATAAAATTGTATACTGTATGTATTGTATAATTGTATGTTATATTTGTACCTGAAAATGGTCATAAAACATGGACAGAGCTGTAAGTATGAGCAATATCAATGTGAATAAATACTTTTTATCTGGCAAATTAAGACAATTGGATCGTTCGTTTTACTTTACCTGAGTGGTATAAGACATTCAGGTATGTAATCCCCAACAATGTCTAGTACAAAGGAAAAGAATAAAAATTTTCCAGGAAATGAACCAAATAATGGTAATGCTGACCACACTACTTATCAGTATGAAAGACATCTCTTTGAGGCTTAGTTTGCTATGCTTAGCAACATTATAATCATCATTACATAAAATAATGTAAAGTAACTTTTTGTGCTGGTCTGTTTGTGCATAGGTATTTTCTAAACTACTCAACGGATTTGATACGGTTTTCACTGTCGGTTTCGTTACAAAATAGGGGGGATTTTAGGTATGATACATCAATTAATGAAAGTAGAAAAAAGTTTGTATGGTGCGAAAATTGATATTTTTCAGCTCTTTAATTGTTATTACTGACTAAACCTTACGACTTGTAACAAAATAATGTACTAAGAAACTGTACCTTTCAAAAAAGGCTACAAAGAATTCTGCGGTACCATATATCTATATCCAACAATGGCAATGTGCCATTTCTCGCTCTCTCTCTCGCTCGAAGAGCGGGAAGTGTGCGACGGAGACTGGTTGTTAATGTATCCATCATCACTTTGAACGGCTAATTGTAATAGTTTGTAATGTAATGTAATAGTTTTAACACGTTCATGTCTCTATTTTTGTTGACGGTAGTTGTATGTTAGTGATTTGTTGATAATATACAACAGTGTTATTATTTTTTTTAGAGAAGTACAACACGTTTAGTAAGCCGATTTCACTATTTTAAAACCTTTTATTTCATTCGATGTTATTGTTACACTTTTCAGTAAGTTTCTACCAATATTTTAAAACTGAGGTTTTTATGATGTGTATTGTAAATTTTTTCAGGAAACAGAGTTAATTTATTTATGACAAAAGTTATTATTTTAATGTTTATAAATGTTAGGATTTTAATTTATAATCCTTCAAACGCTCGTTTCTTTGTATACTGGACGAAAGTTTAGCCTAATCAACTTAACAAAGCTATATTTACATAGTGGCGCGCCAACGCAAAATTCGTCAATCACCAAGGTAACGGAGTGAGTCCGTCCCGACCTTGAACAGATAGATAACGTAGTAGTTGTTATGTGATGCAATGAAGTAGGCGACTGTATGACAACAGCTGAAGTTCAAGGTTCGTCCCCCTAGCGCTCGGAGTGAGTGATGAGTCACGAATTAAATGTTGAGATTAGGACTTCCTGGACTGTTTAGCGGAGTGCAGAGTTCAAGACAGATAACCAAGTTCAGCTCCGTGGGAGGATTTCTGTAATGGTTTTATAGTTTTGAAGAGGGTTCTGGTTTTCGTACCGGACTGTACGTCAGGCAGTCTACGTTAGAAGTGAACTAAGATGGGTTTTATATTTGTCTTTAAATTTATAGTAAAATTTAAATTGTTACATTGTAATTTAGATCTAATACTTAATATTTGACACGAATACACAGTTAAAAGTTCATTAACAATGACGCTATGCGTTTTTTCTTTATAAACAGAAAAATATTGTTAAAATTTTAACATTTTATTGTTAACATTTTGAGCTAGTTGGAATTGGTACATTAATTCAGAAGCACAGTCATTAGCATACTATTTGCCGACTGTTTCAAAGGGAGTCTTCAGTGTCAAATTCTTGCTATCTTATGTTTCAGGGCATTTTGTAAGGTAGATGAATACTTACGTAATAGCTGAAATCTAAAACGGCGTTCAAAATATCTGTTTTTCCTTAGAGAATGTGCTTACTATATAATGTTAAAATATTGAACATAATGAACAATGTTTACACAGAACAGTTGATTACAATTACATGCTCCTTTAACTAATATTTCACACTTTTACTGAACAAGATTGGATTTTTCGCTCTTTTAAATACCAGTGAGGCGAAGCTCGGATGGATTTCGAAATAAAGGCCTATATTCATCCCAGGGACCGTAAAAATATCCATGTAAAATTTCAGTACATTTCGCAGAATAGTTTACGAGTAAAACCAAAACAAACAAACAATAGCACTTTCGCATTTATAATATTAATTAGGATGTACTAGAGTTGTTGTCGATAACGAAATTCTGCGAAACATTCTTGAAGATCGTGCACGATATCCCGTTGAGTTTCAAATCGCCCATCTGACGATGACGAAGAATATCTTTTAAATTAGATGATACTTTTCTAGGTTGCCTTCAAAGGGTTGCGACTGATAACTATATCATCTATGGCACGGTCGGATTTTACTCTGGAAATGCCGTTTTATGTCCAAACTTTTATAAATTATAATTATTCTTCAATTCTATTGTATATCTGTAAAATATAATCACATTGAATTCATCGTTTGTTTTTCATAATTTTATGATGTAAAAATTTTTGGCTTGTTATAAAGTGATATTTTTTGTGGATTATAACAGAAACGCTCTGTTGAAATGTTTTTCTACAACAGTTTTATTGAAAACACTGTTCCAATGTTTAGATGCAATATTTTTCGTAGTTTTATATGGTTGTCTCTAGAAAAACTGATACTTTTTTTGGTTCAAACTGTAACCTAGTCACAAGAGTATATTTATTGGTACATAAATAAACTTCAGAATTTCATGAAGACAGCAATACCGATTACTTGATGAATTGAGTGAAAAATATTTATAACGAATTTCTAAGAGAACGAATACTAATATCAAATAGTACACTGCTACTTTAGAAACTGCCAGATGTAGGGTTCAAGAAGGTCGAAGGACAGAGAGAGAGAGAGAGAGAGAGAGAGAGATAAACAGGTGGGACAGATAATTGATTCCGGGTACTTGGAGTGGAGGTGGAATGGGCCAGCGGGCTGCTTATCGCAGAAAACAGGAAACGATGATGCGATCTAGCGGTCAGAGTCTGCTAAATGCTATACTGTTGCAAGGTCAATCTTAAAGATGATTTAAGAATTGCGGCCGTATTCTTAATGATACATATCTATCTACGTGGAGAATGTTTACATGTACACACTTATTTGAGTTTAATCCAAATAAACTCTTATATCAAGATGTGTAAAAAAGACTTTCATAACAAATAACAGTCCTATTCAGACAGGTGTCAACCTCTCAAAACATGTTTAATATCGACCGTTGTTAAGACATTAGTCATAGAATATCTATAACATAGTTTTTATATAATCCATATTAACACACTTTTCAGCTAATGTAACTAGGTGACGGTTTTTGTCTCTACTCAAATCTAGTTTTTGAGTAATTTATTTCATCCTAAAAGCTTTGGCCTTTTCTGTTTCATTAAAATTATACCTTTATCTTAGAATAAAACGATAAAAACACAATGCAAAATTTCGTTAAATTCACGAGTGTATACTGTATATAATTTCCCGTAATAGTGTTCTGAAAATTGTTTTCGTGGGTTTCACCTCAAGATCGTCTGGGCTCAATAACTAGACATTTTAGCAATTATTACAAAAGTTATACAACTCAGTATCCACTTGGTTTATACAGCTTTAAAACCAGACACACGTGTATTTAAAGGTCTTGCTACAGTTAAGTGTTTAGTGAGTTGTTTTTGGTATTTATGGTATAAAGTTTAAATAACAGTATAAATTTAGGTGACAAATAATTTAGTACATATTTGATCCCTTTCTGACGACTCAGAACAAATTGTACATTCACGCTACCATTCTGAGGAGCCACTCATCAGAATAGGACAATCCTCAGAATTGGGTCGTTTGCGTATCTATCTATCTATATATATATATATATATATATATATATATATATATATATATATATATATATATATATATATATATATATATATATATATAATAATCCTCTTTTTAAGATGGTGTTTATGAAACTTTTTGAATAATAACTTTCAGATGTTATAGTACAGTTTGTTATGATTTTATTTTTTAAATATCAGTGCTTAAGAAGAGTTAAGGATATATAAATATATTTTACAACTTAAAGAAAAACACTTTTAATCCTCGCTGGATCTATGATATTACTTGTGACATGGTAGTGTTAAAAATTTCGTTTTACTTATATATATACCGGCAAGTGAGAGATCCGGGTTCGACTCCCGGCGGAGCAAGTACTTTTTGTGATTCAATGTTTATTGAAATTATATATATATATATATATATATATATATATATATATATATATATATATATATATATATGTTTGTGTGTGTGTGTATGTGTGTATAATTAGCCTTTAAACTTGTGTACTCACAGAGGCTAAAATGTTGTAAAGCACACCTTTCACGGTTAAGCACCGTAAGCCTTCGATCACTGTCAAAGAACAACTTATCACCGTCATAAAAACTAAAACTTTACCTTTGTTATGATTCTGATTATGCTTTTACTACCTGAGATATATTAACACTGTATAGTATATCTTCGTTTTCAAAATGTTAGTATTATGCTTAATGCTTTTTAACAAATTTTAGAATTAATCTCTCACATATAAACTAACGTAACTTAATATTTATTATAATTTTTACTTTTAAATTATTTATTGGTCATAAAATGGCTTCTTTGTCGACTTAAATTATGATTAAACATTCTAAATTAAAGCTTAATAATATTTATTTAAATCCTATAACTAGCATATTTAGGAATTCCAAATTACTAACCAGCCATATATTGTTTTATTTTTTTATAACAACTTTTACTATCCATATAAAAGAAAATTATAATTGTTTTAAATAACGTTATAACTTTCTTAGTTTTTTCTGTATTTAAATTGCAAGCCTACAGAAAGAGTTTGCATTTTATTGAAAAGTGATATAAGTGAAAAATAGAAGTAATTTATATCCATCGTACAGTATCACTGCCATAGTGCCATATAGAAACTTTCCATTATTTAACATTTGAACCAGAAAAATATAATTCTTTGGAAACGAAAGAACTATCGTGATTATTCTAATTAATATAATAATACGTAAATTGTACATACAATTGATATGGATGTGTGTTATAGCATATAATACTGTATAATAATAGTATATGATACAAAAATAAAAATAATTAAACGAAAGTAGAAGAATATTCAATAATTCTTAAATTTTCTCATAGAAATTACTTCAACTAGATTATTTAAAAAAAATTCATAGATATCGTACATTGATTTAACCATCAAATAGATTTTTCAATACAATTGTAGGACAATAATGATATTTTAAACATTAAGTCATTTAAAATGTAATACCATTTTGAAATACACTCAATCATATTTTTAACATAATTATATATATATATATATATATATTATATATATATATATATTATATATATATATATATCTAAATATAGTGTTTAACATATAATAATTAGTAATAATTACATGCATATATACTTTATATTTTATTAAAAATTTACTACTTTTACGACATTTCACACAATGTTAATTTTACTATCAAAAGTTTCAATTGCTCCAAAAGATAGGATTTTAATAGCAGTTCTCATAACTCATCAAAGTTTTAAAATAGCATTAAAATAAATCTTGTTCTTGTGATTATCAAAAAAAGCTCAATAAAAAACAAAATGAGATAATTTTGCTTTTGTGTGAAATAACAAACTTGTTCATTTGTTTGTTAAAACAACTTTAAAAGAACAATCAGTTAACTTTCCAATAAAGAAGACAATAAAGGACCTTGTAATGAGACTTTGAAACTTGGGTTTAATTAAAACTTTTACAATATACAATGAATCATTATGTGGACAAAGGCTTATTTTCAGATTCTTACTATCATCAAATTTCTATATGCTTTTGTAATTAAAAATTTACAATCAAAATTTTATTTAATTTAAGGAAATATTATATTTGCTTATTATATTTATTATTATAAGTTTAGAAATTGTAACTTAAGAAGTGATTTAACTTAACCCTTCACTATACATTTTTACAATTTAAAAATGTATATACGTTGTTTACATTTGCAATATGTAAGACCCTCTCTGAAAATATAAATTGTTCAGATAATATTGATTGCCAAACATTTAATCACATTTATAATATAAAGGTTTGTAAAGAAAAATTTTTGGTTGAATGAATAGTTATGTTTTATAGATGACAAGTATTTAATCACACAAATGTAATAGTTAGAGAAACTGTGGCTTTAGATACCTAATTTTTATCAAAGAAATTAGTAATTGGATGGGAAAGTAGCTAAAACTGTAATTTATCTCCAAATATAGTTTATGCTTAGAAAACTTGGTTTCTCCCCCATGCATTGTGTTCTTGTCTAAAACCTCATGATGCCTACACTTGTGCACCTAATGAGACAATACAAATTGCTTTAGATTTAAAATATACTCGAATGCAATGTATGTTTTTTTGTCAGAACGAGTTATGAACTAAGTTGTGAAATATATAAATAATTAAAAGTACATAATATTTAAGTATTCATTGACAGAATCGTTAATTCTGTACTTGAATTTACAAAACCGTAAGAAAATATTATGAGTGAAAATCTTCTTGTACCGTGAGCAAATTTTCAACTAAAAGCTAAAGAGTAATTTGCAGTGGATGTAACAATATTCAAGTTGCTCATGAGGCGAGAACACCAACACCTTGAAAGTTTGGTTTGTATGAAAGACGTGTTACTTAGTAATAAGGTCTATATTCAGGGGTGTCTCTTTAAGGTGTCGAAATGTCGAAACTTTGTAATTAAAACACTTTAATAGTTCTTATCCACAGTTTAACGTTTTATGATAACGTTTGAAAAGTTAACCCAAACTAAAATCTTCTTACTTTTGTTTTTACCATTAGTCCTTTTAATTATTTAATACCAATACCGTTTATTTAATAATATAATATTATGTATAACGAAATTTAAAAAAATATTATACATAGTTAAAGTTCTAATGTTTATTAAAAATGTAACACAGTTAGAGCACGCAACGGACAGAAATTAATGTAATTGACAATTGTAATATTACGCACTATTACAAGTCTATTGGTTATTTTTCTAGATTTCCTGTAGACACACAGTCATTAGGGCAAAAAACGAATATAAATTCTGTTATTACAGTCAAAAGACAGACAGACCACTAAATTTATTTCTTATTTGGTGATTGGCGTCAAATAAAATCAGTTCACTCTTATGAATAGATATAGAAAATCATAGACCTCATTCATATTCAAGCAAAGATTTTTCATGCTAATTAAAAGTCTACATATACTATAGTTATTTAGATATCCTGTGGTTCTTAGATTTCATAAACAATCAGCCAAACTCCATTAAGAAGCATGCCCATACCCAAAAAATTAAGCAGAAGTTCCATAGCTCAATTATTAATTGAGATGTCTAGCAGAAACCAGACATATACGACAGTTGTGTCCAGATATATGGATCCATACGACAGATATATGGATCCAGAGTGTAATACAACCAGGATCCATGTGATGGAACAATAAAATATGTAATCCTAAGTAGTACCTTAAGTTATCTTAAGTCTATTCATTTTCAAGAGGTCATCCGGAAACTTTAGGAAACCTAATGCAGACTGCATCCAATGGATATTTACCACCATGGAAGTCTATGTTGTCTATTACAAAACTTTTACAAAAGGAGTTAGGCAGAACCCAGCAAAACGTTCAGGACGTCTTACTGACCAACCATCAAGTCACAGGTCAAAGCTTTATATAATACCATTAAGTCTGCTAACAAATGTATTTATTACAAAATTGAGTCGTTGATATTATGGTTACCAATTACTTTAATGTACAAACGTGATGGTGCCTGAGTCTTTGTGCAGAATGTTCAGATTATATGTTAGTCTCTATACAAAATATCTTGTGGAGGACGACAAACTAAATCAAATTTTTACTATTATACTGAGGGATAGTCTTCGTTAGCTCAATTCCATCTTGAATTAGTTACCATCTTTAAACATTTCATTGGTTAGGATTAATAAAACCCATCCGAGCTTCTTGCAAGTACTGCCTTTTTACGAGCACTATATCAGCGTTACCGTCTATCAGAATTATTGCCTCTTGACCACAACCTGTCACTCAATGTAACTGACAATATTTTTTACTACAATCACCACACATCCTTATCAATTCTCATCTTTAAACCTAAGGTGACATTATAGACTTGATCATTACTAAGTAAATAATTAAAAAGAATAATTGCCTAAAAATAATTTGTTATTAAAAACAGTTAATAGACGTAACAGATTCCGCAATAGAATAAGAAACAAGACGCATTCAATACAATAATTAGTATTTGGAAGATTTAATCGTCTTTAATAGAAAATGATTCCTTTAACTGCAAACATAAATAAATGTTATTGTTTCATACTGTTTAAGTATATTGTAAAGTTAGTGTTCTGTCTTTAAACAACAAGACTAAAGCTCCTAGGCATTAGTTCGAAAGTCAATCTGCAGCAGTTGTGCCGGAAGCGCTTTATTTGATTTTAAAACTATAGAAGTGAGAAATTAATTTACAGTACAACTTTCTTGTAAATATATTTATAAAGATAATCAAACTAAATTATTGATTTCCTGCAGTTTGCATTACGATCCACTTTAGTTCAAGGCATAAATGTTTACCAATGCAAAACGAGACACAGGGACTAATGTCGTGTTCAAAAAAAACTTTTATTCAAAAGTTTACTGCACTGTTGGTGTTTGATTGCTCAACAGTCTCACAGGAAGTACAAACAACTAAATACGATATAAATAAAATGTCTATTTAAAAAAATGTAAAGGCAAAAGTATTTAATCAGTAGTGGGGCTTATGACAAATTTAAGGGATGAATGATAAAACTAAAAACCCTTATAAAATCACGACCAAATTGGGAATCATTCCTGTAACAGTGTAATATATTTCTAAATGGAATTATGCATATCTTAATATGATATTGTTAGATTACCAGTTTATATTAAATCTAGTTTGGATATGATATAATATATTTATTGTATTTTTACGATTAGTATATTATTATTAATAATTATTTATTTGAACTATAGGTAATATAAGCAAGTTTTAGCTTTTTTATATTTTCAATTTATTTATCGAAAAAGATTTCTGAACGAGATAATAATTTATTTAAGAATGTAATGAGACTTCAGTGTCGTTAGCTACTTTCGTTTACAACATAACATTTTATGCGTTTATAATACGACGATAACGATAAGAAAATGGAGTGGTTACACAGAAAATTCAATTTCCTCCTCACAAGCTCACCTGCCGCCTATCAACTTTAAAAATTTTATTAGCTCATCAGTGAATATGTACTTCCAGTCATATAGTTATTGTTGAAACTGTACTAAATAACTGTAATAAAAGTACTGTAATAAATATAAATTTTTTCGACTGTATAAATTAGTAATATTCGACTGCTACTGAAATGTACTATTAAAATTTAAGCATATAAAAATTTATTAATCATAAATTTTTTATTTACAACTAACAACCTTTTCCCCCTAAAAATGCCTCTATATTCATTACTTATAAGCTTTTTTCTGCCAAAGAACTCATAAGATGTGTTTTTAACAGTATTTTATATCAGCATTAGAGTATGATAGATTAACTACTGTAAATATCATTTACCTAAGCTCTAACGAGGGGATGGAGAATTGTACTTCCCTCTGCCTGTATGTCTGCCTTTATCTACATATCTGACTCTCCGCACGATATAAAAAACGTAAGCCCCATGAACTTAAAACTGTACATGAAGCTTCATTTCTATAGGAGGAACACCGAGTTCCATTATGATGCATGGTACTCAATGGAATTATGTTATGCGTCACAAAATATTTTTACATTGGTTTTATGTGCTATCATGATGGAAACGGGAGCATTCACAATAAATAAATTTTGTAAAGAAATATAGTACAATTAAGAATGTTAAATATTACCTAAATTTTTAGTATATTGCATTTTGAATTTTGAATTCAACTTCTTTTCTATATAGAAAATAATGAGTTCTATGATGAGGAATAGCAATGAGATTTGACTCAACATCATTTTACCTATCAACATATAGGGTAATAAAGTTTCTAATTTCTCTACCAGGGGATGTATAAATGTCTTTTCTATGTAATTATATGCCTGAATCTTTTTCAGTGTACATCAAGAGAATAAAATGAGCTACGGAGATTTGAAATGTTCATGCAACTTAGTGAAGCCTGTTCCGCGACACGAGGTTTGGTGTAGTCTTTCATAGTAATAACGGCTCATACAGGCTATCAGTTGATAACTTTTCCGTATTGCTGTGCCTTTGCTGGCTTTATTATTTTAACCAAACTTTTAAATATTTTCACTGATGTAGGAAGTTCATAAATGGACGTAGAATTGTAACTAATCAAAGGTGATATAGCCTAAGATAACTTCTTTATATGATATTAGGAATTTATATAGTCATATTTAAAAAATACGATGTTAAAAGTGATATCATTATGATTTAAATTGAACAAAACCTACGTAAACAAATTTACATTTTACGTAACTTATGTCTCAAACATATGGTTAGCTGACTTAAATTAACAGAATTTTCTCTTATGTCATGAAGATTATATTTTACAAGTTCATTTAGATACTTACATTGGCAGAGCTTTTCAGATAGAATCAACTTAATAATTTACTAACGATATTTCGACAGTTAATTAACACCTTTTACTAAGTAGAATACCACATAATAGCAGTAACAGCTAGCTAATCATGAAAATGTTTTATAAATGAAAGGGTCTGTAATTGAACCAATTAGAGTAGTGCTTCATTCTACATACCTCAGACATAAAAAGCTCCTTGACGTCAAGTTCCGAGTTTTCTTTGTTGTGTAGTAAGACGTGTCACCAGAGCTCTGCCTTGTACGAGGTGTGTTAGAAAAGTAATGAGATTGGTAACACTGCGGGAGATCTGGCAACGTTGTGTCTACCGGCTGACGCTAAAACCTGTTTATTTATCCCTTCCACTTCCTCAGTCCGAGTTACAACTCCGTACAGTTAACACATTAGTTTTGACAGCGCCATTAGTAAAGTTGTGTTTTAATTGTGCGTCACAGAAATGGAGCATCGAAATTTAGAGCAACGTTGTGCAATAAAGTTTTGTGCTAAACTTGGTGAATCCGCGAGTGTGACTTTTGAAAAGTTGAAACAGGTCTATGGGAAACAGTGCTTATCGAGAGCACAAGTTTTCCGCTGGCACAAATCATTTTTGGAAGGCCGAGAACACGTTGAAGATGAACCTCGCTCAGGGAGACCTTTGACTTCAAGAACGGACGAAAACATGGATCGTGTGAGGGCGCTTGTGAGATCAGACCGTCGTTTAACAATAAAGATGATCAGTGAACAGCTAAATTTAAACACTTTCACCGTGCATCAAATTGTGACAGATGATTTGAACATGCGAAAGGTTTGTGCCAAATTGGTGCCGAAAAATCTCACAACTGAACAGAAGGACAATCGAAAAAATGTGTGCGTTGATCTTCTTGAGAGGATTGCTAATGACCAAGAATTCTTCAATTGTGTGATCACTGGTGATGAATCCTGGATATTTGAGTACGATCCTGAAACAAAGCGGCAAAGTAAAGAATGGCACACTTCGTCATCTCCTCGGCCGAAGAAATGTCGAATGAGCAAATCAAAGATCAAGACCATGCTAATTTGTTTTTTTGACAGGAAAGGCATCGTACACAAAGAATTTGTTCCACCAGGACAAACTGTCAACCAAGTGTTTTATAAAAGTGTCCTTGAAAATTTGAGGAAAAGAGTGATCCGTGTGAGACCGGAAATTGCAGACAAGTGGATGCTTCATCATGACAATGCTCCATGTCACACGGCCATTTCCATCTGTGAATTTTTTGAACTCAAAACGCATTACTGTTGTTCCTCAACCCCCCTATTCACCTGATTTAAGTCCTTGTGACTTTTTCCTCTTCACGAAATTGAAACATGTCCTAAAAGGACGTCATTTTGGAACTCTGGAGAACATTCAAAAGACTGTGACCGACCAGTTAAAAGCCATACCAATTGAAGACTTCCAGCGCTGCTACCAAGAGTGGGAACGACGACTCCGCCGATGTATAGCTGCCCAAGGAAACTACTTTGAAGGTGATAACATTGTTGTTTGAAAATAATAAAAACTTTGGTTAGTATGAAATCAGTCTCATTATTTTTCTAACACACCTCGTATCCACTGCAATATATTATAAAATTAAATTTACTTACAGTATTTTATAGTCCTATGTCAATCTCTTTTTATATACAATTAAATGTTTATTTAACTATATTACTGATGGTCCGCACGCACTTGCTTTTAAAACTAATATAGAACTGATATAAAACCAAGATTCTTTAACATAATATGTATGCTTATTTTTATATTAGAATATAACCTCTTTTATGCAGGTTTTCAGATTTCCCCATTAGCTAGATTGAATTCATAAACATCACTCTTAGTGTAAAGCTTTTCAGTAGAGTTTCTATAAAGATTTTGTTTTTACTTCCATAATACGGTGTATAATACAATTATGACAAAATAACATGACTACTTCAAGAGATTTATAAATTAAAATTTGAAATATAGAAAATATTATATTCAGGCCAATAATCAATTCATGTCAGCATTGACAAAGAAACCAGTGTGAGTATTTTACATTGAACAAATAATAATTTTTTTGCATAAATAATCTCTTTACATGTGTGTTTACATTTATTTTACCTTGGTATTTGAAAAATGATTTTTATATGGTTTTTAGTGTTTGTACTATATTACCTGTCTACAGATTTGCCTTAATCAAAAGCTATTGCAGATACAAACCGATAAAGAAGATTGTTTTCGTTTGACGTCATAGACATGTTACTCAAAGCTTATATTATCAAAATGTTACAGGGTCATAATGTAACGCTACTTAGTACTAAGCCGTTTGAAGCCTAAGTACCGTACAAACATTGGCATAATTGGATATAGATACCCGGCTAATGTTCTTGTCATGCAAATGCTCCCTAAATCCATATTCCCTCAGAGATTTGGCATAATACGGCTTTACTGCGCTTTAATTATATTTATACACCTCATTGTCTTACAATAAATTATTTTAAATGACTTTTTATCCTGAAAATATACAAGCAAAGAATTTGTTCCTTTTCATAGTGTATCGAATACAGTCTTAAAATCGTTTCCATAACTTGGCTGTTGGCTATATAAAATGCTATATATAAGCTATATAATGCTTCATCCGTATTTTAAATAAATGAATAATTTGGGTTAATTAAGTGTTCGATACATTTATTTGATTTATTTTCAGTTTGTATGAAGTATTCCTAAACGGGCATGTGATTTTAGTTAACTCCGATACGTTTCTGAAAATAACTTGACATTCGTATAAATATATACAGCCTATTTTTTCTTTGTTTCCATGTTATGTTACTTTATATATAAATTTAGACCTCATAAATTCATTGTGAACCTAATAATGAAAAAAAACCTGTGTAGTGTCATATAAAACGAGATTTGCCGTAGTTTTTAAACTCAAAATGTACTTTATATTCAATTAATAGGCACATATGTATTTTAAGTATGCTTGGTCTCATGAACTTATTAATGTTTTTATTTATGAAATTTAAACGATGAAATATTTTTAAGAAAAGATAGTATTTAAGATAAGATTCCACGGTTGACTTTGGACATGAAATGGATATCAAATGGAGGTTTTTCCCTTCCATGAAAATTTTGAAAAGACTTCAGTTGTAATCTCAGTTTAGGAGCGTTTATCTGATGTCTAATCTCTCGAGAATATTAATTACACTTAGCACTATAAATAAAATTCCATGAATCATATGCGAAAATATTGATTCCTTTTTTGTTTGTGACATAGCTTTCCATCGTATGGTAAAAATCAAGTTAGTTTTATTTTAATCTTCACGTGTAAGAAGGATTTTTTTCATACTCAAGATCAACTAGCCGTTACATTCATCATCTTATTTTCAATAAGTATCCATATTTAAGTGCATAGTTAATAAAATAGTAAAATAAAAGCAATAGGAATTCAGGGCGAGAGTCAAAGGGAGATTAAGGAATTGCTATATGGTATTTAAGATAAGATGCGAAACTTCCAACACTAAATCTGTGGCAGGATAAAATACAGGAGAAAGTTCATCCACAAGTGCTTAAAAGCAATTTACATTAAACTAGCATTCAGAATCATATATTAAAGTAGAAAAAAATATGTTTGTAAGGTTTAATTTAATGTTGCCTAAACACAGATAAATACTAAAGTCGTTACTACAACACTACACAGTAACTAAAATACACCCCACTGTCATATTTATGTATCTCCGTCGTTATAAGCAGAAGGCACAAATGCTCTCTTGGAAGTATAAAACCTAGTCCGAAAATATATAAACAATTAGGCTATTATTGTTTGTGATTGCTTGTGTAATAATAGGGGGTTTCTTTGTGGCTTAAAAATAAAACTCATATTTTTTTTATCAAATTTCCAGCAAGTATGACAAAATGTTTTATTAAATGTTTGATAGTGGCTGGATAAAATGAGTTGATTTCACATGAAAGAGATTGAAATTGTATGTTCCTAAAAGCGTCTTGGATGTTAAATTAAAAGTAAAAAAATGTAAATTACAATAAAGCATATAGTTTGATATCTCAATCCCAATCTAACATATGCACCATGCAGTGGTTTATAGTCTTAAGTTTAATAGTAATTTTTATATTTTTAAACACTTGGTTTTGAACAAGATTTTTATCCAGCTAGACAATTAGAATCTACATCTACTATTCTCTAGGTTTTATCTATAAAGATTCCCTGTAATACTAATCATGTTTAAAGATTGTTGAAATTATAGATTGTGCTTGGGTATAAAATGGAGAACGGTATTTCTAGCACACAATTAAAAAATTATAAATACTAATTATATATCTCGAGTATAATCTTACTGTGATGTACATAAAATGTAAGAACCCTTAAGAGTGTAAAACTTGCTAAAATAAAAATATTTTAAACTAAAACCTAATCATTAATTTACAGTGGAAGTAAAACATTCAATTTGCTCAAGAGGCGTGAACGCCAACACATTAATTAAAAGTTTTCTTTGTATGAACAACGTGTTACTTCGTAATAAGGTCTATGCACTCGCGTGTCTCTCTAAGGTGTTGTAGTGTTTAACTTTGGAATGAAAACACTTCATGCGTTCTCAAATACATATCTCTACTTTAAGATATTATTTAAAACGTTGACCAAAATTTTTTAATTTATTATATATAACAAATTTTACTGATGATTAAATACCAATTAAGATTTTATTAGAAATAACTTAAATATAGATTTCTGAATAGTCTATTGAAAATAAAGAAACTATATTGAAATTTTAAATATTATTTAAAACGTAAATAGTAAGGGCAAACTAAAGTTAAATAAAGGACGTCTTTGATGTTTTATGCACGATTAATACTAGCCTTGGTTATTTTCGTTTTTGACCTGTCCTTTGACTGAAAGATATTCGGACAGAGAGAACGATTCTTTAAGAAGTCATAAACAATTACTTATTACTCAGCGATTTGCTGAAAGGAAAATCAGCCTATTGTATACATATACAATAAATATATATAGTGTATATATGTATATATATATATATAAACTTAGTAATGAATAAAAGTTTAATTTTAATATTTAAGTCTAGAAGTGTTAAAAATTCTGACCTCGCGAAGCAGTAACTTTTACAATTATGGAAGATGTTATTGTTATTCACTTACAAAATTTCTCGCGTAACAGCCTTCGCTGAGGTTGCATGAAAGAATATATATCATTGCATGAAAGAATATATCTCATTGCATTCTTGAGATATCTTAGAGTAGAGGGACTTTAAAACGATCTTACAGAAAAGAAATAGTAGCAATCCATCGGTAGATTAAATGAAAATTGTGTCAGCCTACTAAGTGATAAATTAAAATAATGCTCTGTCCAACTCTATGGTTGGACACGAATATCCATAGAAGTTATTCTAGTCTATATAGGAATGTCAAATTTAGTGTCTATGTATAAATATTATTTTAAAGTTGTTTGACTCATAATGCAGACTTATTTTGGCTAAATAATCAAGGAATGATATAATAGCGTCTTGAAGAAAGAATTTTTTTATATAATATTTTTCTATATAATAACCTGTTACATTTTAACAACCGGATATGTTGAATTCAGTAAATTAGATCACATACAAAGAAAGAGTGAATATTTTTACGCAGGGAAACTTATGAGGGCCGAACTTAATTAAATATAAACGCTTTATACACTTACCAAAAGTTAAAATGATTGAAGACGAAATAAAATTTCTTGGTATTAAGGTGGTACATCACTAAGCTAAAGTACTTTTCAGAGATAAACCCTTTAAATTCAAACTGTTTATTCAACTAAAAGATATATTGAGTGCTGAAGCGCCTTGAATCACTTTATTCTCAAAATAACGGCTTGAAGGACCTACTTATCCAACTGTAAATAATAATTTACTTTTAATAATGGTTACCTTCCATTAGATGTCACTATCAAGAGGCCGAAAATAGTATAAATGTGTTTATATGTTTACGTGATTTTCTTCAACAGGGACACTTATGAGGGCCGAACTTAATTAAATATAAACGCTTTCGCTTATTCGCTTACCAAAATTAAAATAATAGAAGAGAAATTAAAATTCTTGGTATTAAGGTGGTACATCACTAAGCTAAAGTACTTTTCAGAGATAAAACTTTACATTCTAACTGTTTATTAAACTAAAAGATATATTGAGTGCTGAAGCGCCTTGAATCACTTTATTCTCAAAATAACGGCTTAAAGGATCTACTTTTCCAACTGTAAATAATAATTTGCTTTTAATAATCATTACTTTTCATTAGCTGTCACTATCAAGAGGCCGAAAATAGTATAAATGTGTTTATATGTTTACGGGATTTTCTTCAACACAATTATGGATTAAGTTAAGACATTTTCTCTCAACACTACTACTTTTTAAGTTATAATTTATTATATAAATATCTGTAATACTAGATTAATGTTAACCATGCATTGTTTAACTTACTAAAAATCATCTTTTAGCTGGTTTCAGCCATCTAATGAAACCGCCAACTATCTTATCTAGAAATCTTTCTCTGCAAAATTACCAAGACTTACGGAAGGAAAGTGGCTTATTTGAATATTCTAGTCCTTAAATATAAAATCTTAGATCAGAGCTATACCTAATTTTGCTTCATGCTTCGTGAGTCTTGGAGCCATCCTTTTTTTGATATGCTCTTCATATCCTGGCCTATAACCAGTTAAATCTCCATAACGTAATTTATGACAAACAGCAGGATGTGTTTTGAAAAACATAAAATTCTCAAATATTACATTCGTATAGCTTCGTGAAGATTGAAAAATCGCGACAGCGGCACTGTTGCAATTCCTGCTGGACATACCTAATGTACAGACTTTTTTATTCTATAAATGTATAACATGATATTTGTTATATAAGGCTATTTTCTGACATGTACCATTTAAAGCTACTGGAATGTCAGTGGGTCCATCAGTTTATACTATAGGATCTGCATTTGCTTGGTGCATAGACATTTGTTAGATTGGTTAGAGCTTAATTCATAACAGCTTCGTATTCACAACAGTAGATAGACGTGGTAAGTTTAACAGGCACTGTTACTGTTTCAACAGACTTAGCAGTCCATCTTGACAGAATTTTGAGGTAAAATACGTTCAGAAGCTTTGAATTCACTTAGGTTACATTGCAAAACCATGTCTGTTATTATCTAGTTCTCCGAGACCTAACCCACTTCTACAGTACATTGCTTACAAACTAAAACTCAACTTGCAACTGAGAATAAAATGTACATTAGTATATTGAATCCTTTTTATTCCTGATAAACTGAAGTTCTAAGATGAACTTGTAGGAGTTTTAGCTGTATTCATAGATTAACTTCACCTTGTGCATATTCCCTGAAACGCATTTTTTGCTCCAATTCTGTATTCTTAGCATTTTTTTATAACGAAAAAAAGTTAAACAAATTACATCAGAGCAAAGCACTAAAGAATATTACATTTAGGTTTTGTTTATGTATTTACTCAGCTGGTACTAGCTGTCTGCTGCCTGTGTTCCAGTACATTTATTATTGAGGTAGTTATCAATGTATCAAACATTCATTCATTTAAATAGTGAATACTTTATGTAACTCATTCCACTAAAACAGCCGGGTTCTATGAACTAAAGATTTGACCGACAATTAAAAAACATATTTAAAGTATCAGATATTAATATATTTCTTTGTTTAGTTTGCAGTTAAATATTCAATATTTGAATTAAATAAAATCTAACTCCTCATAAGACAAATTTATTACATGTCTCATAAATGATCACATGCTTTATATTCTGAAAACAAGTTATAAAAGCTTATTTGTTTCTTAATTAGCAAATAAGTTTTAACAGAATATATTTTTAAAAGTTTTAACAGACATATTGCACTGTATTCCTAATCGCAGTTGAAAATTAAATGCAAATTCCATACATACTGGAAAAAAATGGCCGTTACTTGTAAACATGGATGCCACGTATAGTTTTGGGTTGTCTAATTTCAGTTCCTACGTAAAATTAAGAAGTAATGATTTTTGTCTTTTGGGTTCCCTAAAGATGATGGTTAACTGTTATGAGTTAAAAAAAAAACTATAATTATTATAAACTTTGGATCATCAGTCATCGAACACGCATGTAAGTTTGATCCTTCAAAGTGTGTATTTAATTTGTTTGGTGAAGTTGTTGGCAACAGTTCACTAAACACGTCCCTGACACTGATGTGGGAGTTGTTGAGTGGAGATGTATTAGGCACTTAGTAATTTGAGAGCTTGCTTAAAAAATTATACAAACTGTTAGATAGTAACTTACAATAAACTCCGTATATATATATATATATATATATATATATATATATATATATATATATATATATATATATACAGGGTGTACATAAAGTCCTGCACGGGTATAATATTTTCTGAACGATAACAGATAAATAAACAAGATTTGGTACATCAATTCTACACCTAAAAATCTACTTTTAGAAGGAACTATCAGTTTTCTGTATTATCATGGGGACGTCCCGCAAGGAGTCAGAAGGAAATCTTAAATAGGAGCATAGGTCAATATGGACGTCATTTTAAAGGGCTTATCTAGCAGAGTTTAATGCCGCAAACCGCACTCAAAAAGATTGATCCAGTACAAAATGGCGGCTGTTCAAAGATTTTACTTGGTTACATTTTATTAGTAGCCATAACCCCAGTAAAGCAAAGCTGGAACCAAACAAATACTGCAGCTAACTACTACATTATGCTTGTCAGTTGAACAGAAGTGAATTATGACATTAGTTATCCTCAAGGGTTACAAATTTGGTCCTAATATATTGATAACGGGAAAAACCTGATAACAGTAACAGGTTCCTTCCTTCATTACACGAGAGAATAAAAACTCATTTTATTCCTATAAAATGTACTTGCACATGAACCCAATTATACTCGTACTCATATAATCAACCCATAATTACATTTCCGAAATACGCTGGGTGTAAAGGTACTTTTTTAAGTGTATGGTGTAAAAAACTGCCTATGTTACAGTAAAATGTTCTGGGTTATGCCAGTAGTTTAATTATATTTTACTTTACAATTTAAACCACAAATCAGTTACCTTTCACAGATTTACGAATTAAACAATCAAAGAAATCAGTCAATCAGTCTTTAAAAATACCTAATTAAAGAATTAATATTAAAATAAATCTGTTTATATGGACACACCAAAGTTACAAATTTAAAACCTTATACATTTTAAGAGTGTATAATGTCATTAAAACTTTCAATGAAATATTTGTGAAAATAGTCTTTATAAAGTTACGTACCGGTAAAGAAACTAACTAGAAACACTTACTTTATGATTATTTGCTAAAGATTGTGTAAAAGTTTAGACAGATAAAGGTTCACAACCGCCTCAGTGATGTTGCAATCCCCGTCAGCCCTTGGCAATATCGTCCCATTAGCCGTAATCTTAGCAAACAGCCGCCACTTTAACACCTTCAAGCATTTCCTTGACATATTTAAATTATAATCCTGTTGGGTTTTAATATTTTATGAAGACGATTATCTTCATACAATCCACCCGCGGATCATAAAGGGACGACTTATTCATTATCAGGCAGAGGGCAGGTGGCTTTTAACTTCCATTACAACTGTGATAGATAGGGGACTAATATATTATCATAACAATATTATATAATGTTTTTTGTTTTTTACCAGATCTATACATGTTTAAATTGCAAGAGTATCGCCAATAATATATTTATATAATATTATAATTGTGAAAGTGAAAGTTAATTTCACGCGTAAACGACACAACCAATTGTATTCAACTTTTACATGGACAAAATTACAGTTCCCGGCATGAATATAGGCCGTTTGTTAATTGGAAATCCCTTCTTGCTGGGCCCTACTTGTTTTTAAAGTATCGAATATCACATCTTAATCGCTGAAGATGTGTAATATTAATTGAATGAGCCTGCCAAATGTAAAAAACTATTTTTTCTACAACTTTGTATTATTTTCAATTTGTTGTAATCTGTAGTGAGTGTGAATATGCAAGTAATAACCATTATTTTTATTACTTTTAATATGTAACCGATTAAGTAAATACTGACCCTAAGGAATTTCCTACAAATACCGAAGATTGCCTTTAAAGCAGTCCTCAAAAACAGTGTTAGAGAAAAAATGTTGGTGGGTGCTTTTGAAATAAAGATCTATGTCCAACACTAAATGTTAGAAAATCTTAACCATACTTTTCAGGTTGTCAGGAAACATAAGCATAGTGTCAATGTTAATGTACACGAACTAAAAACTGTAATTAAATATTAAGCGATAGATGTAAAAAAAACACGTTTTTGTGTAATTCTTACTAAAATTGTAAAGACTGATAAAAATCAAATCAATACTCCACTTTTGACATAAGTAGGCTTCCTTGATCTGTGCTATATATTTTCGTAATCGGCAAACTGAACAAAATCAACTATGGAAGACATACTAAGAACGAAGAATATTCCAGTGGCAATAAATATAAATTGCTGGTGTATTTTCTTAATAGTTGCAATAAGTTAAACTTACTATTGGTGTCTTAAATATAATTCACTCGAACCATCAGTGGTCACAAACGTGCAATGTCAAATAAATTGCGTCCAAAACTGGTAAATGCTAGCAGTGCAAATATAACTGACATTGTATTTTAAATTTTATTATTACATTTAGAGACAGTTATGAAACCCAAGTAAGTTGTGTTTTAGCAAAAGTAGGCTTCTCAGAGATATATATTTTCTTCATCGGAAGAGAGTTAAAATCAGTGATGAAAAATGAAACTAATAACGAAGTCAATTAAATGACCAAAAATACTAATTCCTTAACATATTTCCTTGATCATTGGAGAAGTATTCTACAATAAATACAATATCCTGCCTCATATTTAATAAAGTATGAGAAACACCCTTTTAAGAAACTCAATGAGTTTATTAAAATACTTTTTAAACATATATAAAAACTTTATAAAACGTCTTTTCAAATAGGGATTTTTAACTCAAAGTCCTTAGACATTGAAAATCTGACCAAAAACAATAAAACCTGTTCCATGTAGAAACTTAACTCTTATTAACATGAAATTAATTGGTTATAAAATAGTAATAAATTTGATTACAAACCTTTTTTGTAGAACAGTGGAGAGGGTGTACCTCCGTGACCTGGACAGGTAAAACAGGCACTGCCACTGTGTTACTTCCCAGCTTGCTTGTTCTTATACAAGCGGATGATTTTGCATGACTTCCATGTTTTGCGCGTACACTGAGATACACGGTTAGTGCAATACTAGCTGTGTAATTAGTTTGGTAGTAAAAAATAAGTTAAATTTTTATTAAAATATTATTCTTGAATTCAGATATCCCATTTCGTGCAAAAATTTTAACTAACATACAAGTAAGGGGGAATTCTAATCATTGTTAGGAGTAGTAATTTCCAGCGCATGCTTGTTATAATGCTACCTATTATTACTATCTGCCACTTAGCGTAGATCATAACTGTGTCAGTAAACTTATTCCCGGTAAAGAAAATTACACCGTATCGTTCCTATGCCTCCGTTTGGCATGAAACAATAACACTGAGTGATATTTTTACGTTTTATAGGCTACATAGTAAGTGACTGTTTCTATAATTAAATAAAAATTCCAAACAATAACAATTGGCAACAGAATGCTCATATGGAGTTTCAATCTTATTTGACATATACCGCTCGACAAAAATTATGTAGTTAAGTATACATGAATTGAAGCATAAAAAATGTAGCACAGGGTTATTGCAACACTTATATTCTCAGTAATAAACCTAGAATACAATTAAGGGTAATTTTATATCGTTATAAATCATAATAGATCAATTAATCTTTTACATATTTGGTTATCGGGCTAGCGGCCCGTGAGGACGGACAGAGTAAAAAATATTAAAAGAGGATCAGCCTATCCAAAAAATATTGTTTTACGTAAAATACTTTAAATTGGATTGGACGTTCAATGCTTGTAACTTATAAGTATGAAAATATTCAAAATTGATTACGTGTATTTAAAATGCCCTTGTATTCAAATTACAATTCAATGTGACTGTAATGATTCAGTTACATATGATATATTATACACCGAATATGAAGAGTCTACAAAACATATGATTATCTATTCATAAATATCATGATTTTCCTTATACACAGAATACACCTCATAGCATTACATTTGACGTATTTAAGAGACACTTTCTAATTGAGTGAGTTTGTGTATAACAGTTATTATTTTATTAAATAATTTTAAATATGTAACCATTTTACAGGGATGGATTTTGTTACTTTATATCCCTGAGATTAAGACAATGTCATTAAATGTGATTTATTACACTATTCCTATACGGATATACGATTGTGTTTTGTTATATGTTGGATATACAAATATTTTCTATTTATCCTTTCTTTTATTTGGTCAGGTATTTCCTAACAGCTTCACCGTATAACACAAATTTTGAAACTAATCATATGGATGTGAATTTAGTTAGCTATTGGAGGTTAAAGGTGCATAATAAATAACTAAGAATTGTCTTATCAGGTATAATTTTCAACTATTTTCACCTCACATTATAAAATACAATTATAAAGTTTGTAATGAAGTTAAGTATGAAGAAATTTATTCCAAAACTTTATCACATTCAGTATAATACGTATTATATAACTTAAACTGGAATCTACATTATATTAATTTATTAATTAAGGTACTTAAATCAGTTTGTAAACTAATTATTTCCTTGTAAACTATCATACAATTTAATCCATGGTTAGTTTGCTGAATATTTTATCTTAACTATAAATTTGAATAATTAAACGAGACAAGAACTCTAACATTGAGTACGTTATTTACCACGTACCAACTGCAATATAGTTCATTTTCCTGAAGTTTAAAAGTTATGAGTCAATACTGATTGAAGGATTACTGCTGGTTATTACATTACAGTATTCACTAATGGTAGAAAGGACCTCATCACACAGCCTTGACGATGCGTTATCAAACATTTGTAATGTCAACACCGTCTAATAGTGATTTATGTAGTCCTTAGTACTTTCAAAGTCTAATATAATGTTAATTATTACTTAAAATTAATTAATTCGTATAATTACATCAGATAAATGTATGTAATAGACGTAATCCTGTTATATACAAAGAATTTAGGGTCAAAAATAATTGTAACGTAACAGTTATTTTTAATTAAGTTCTAAGATTCAGGCGAACTTTTCAAGTAAGAGGATGGAAAAAAGCAATTTGATACATCCATTTTTACTTAGTTACATGGCTACTATCTGTGTGAATTATATCATAACTATAATGTGTATAAACGTTAATAATTATATTTAGTACAAAAAACTACTCCACACATTTTTAAACAGGTAATAACACTTAACTTTTAATAAAATAAAGTTATGGTTTTATACGGCTAAACTTATTCTATCGTAAGATAAATTTTACTGTACTTTGTATCAATATTTTTATTCCAAAAAACAACCAATATGTGTTTAGAATCAATTTTAATATTGACATCAAAAAGTACGATGAGGGTGTATGTTACTGAAATAGATTTAAGTGAACTTCAGCGACCATTTTGACATCTGTAAAATGGATAACATTAATGGAAATGTGGAGTTGCAGAATAAAATTTTGATCTACATACAATTATATCGATAATTATCATGGGAAATATTAATACATGTAATCAAACTATTAATCGAACATGTCGATTATGTTTCATGACCACGCCAAAAGATTTTTATGTGCACTTCACAGCTCATAAATCAATAGACTGGCAAAGATTCTTTTTTGTTTACCAGGAGGCATTGAATAAAGAACAAATACAAAGTTGTAATTCTCCAAACTCTATAATCCATACATATACGATTGTCAACCATAACTTTCATGAGTACTATGACAAAGTAATAAAAATACCTTTTAGCATAGAGATGGTCAATCATTACATCTAAATAAGCTAGATGACAATAGAGTAATTAACCAGTTGCAAATTCCTCAAAGAGTTCGAGTCACGTACTAAGAGGCTCCACTACCTCGGCCTCTACAATGCAGTGCGATGTGGTTCTTTGAATACAAATATACCACTCATTTTCAAGTTATGTGCGCTCGATAATATGATTACTATGTGTAAATCATGGTAAAGGTACATTTTTTATTTTCATGTTGTGGATATTTACGTCTGAAACAGCTGGTGTTATGCTGGATTAGGGTTTTCTCCAAGTAACTTTTAATAATACTAGAAGTGTTTAGGCAGTTATTATTAATAAAGAAGACTTTTATTCAGCATATTATTAATATTAATTAAATTTTTGACAGTTATTTTACACATAAATAACCCATTTATGTTTTTTCCAGGTATAAAACCTGAAATATAAACTTTATACTGTCTTTTCTTTAAAATATAATATAGCATATTATTCTGAAATATCAGAAAAATTTAAATAATTGAGTATTTATTTCAATTCGAATACTAAATTTATTAAAACACATATGTTCATTTCCCTTGCTCGAGTTGGAATGTTGAAATAATATCTAAGAATTCGGATGGCTGTTTTAGTTATTATTAATGTAAACAACAATACCCCTAGAGAAACGCATAATGTTATTTATTGGAGTGGAAGCAGACTGGCTATTGCTAACGGCTAACAAACTTTAACATACCACAAACAGTTAACTCCAGTATTTACCTGTCTGGGATCTGCTAATGAAGTGCTGATAAACTACTGAACCAAAAATGTGTAGCAGTGCTCTTTATATATTAAGTTTATATATACATTTTTACTTTACGTAAACAAATACTGTCTCCAAATAAGCAATTTATAAGAGCATTTTATTAATCTCATTTGTTCTCAAGATTTTATATTCATAGTTAAACCATTTATGCAACAACTTTTTAAAATATTTTAGCTTTTTTTTACTAAATTTTTAACTAGTGAACAAAGACGAGAGCCATAGTTTGTATGCATTATTTATAAGAAGATTTATGTAACCTTCAGTTGAATTACATTAAAAAACATTTATCTTGTCATCAACATCATTGTATAATTTATTTTTTTTGTCTCATATTTTTTATACAATCTCATATATGTTTATCATGGTATTATACAATTTCAAAATCGTAGCCATTTCATGTAAGATACTTGTAAAAAACTAGATTTTATTAACAAACGAAAACTAAATTAAATATTATAGACTATATATCAGTAGAATACCTAACACTAAGTAATGAAATAAGATTACAAACATCTTACCTATTATACATTTAATAATAATAATAATATATCTTTATTCAATTGATGCATATTCATCTAACAGTAAAGTAAGGATAACAAAGCTAAACATGTAAATTAAACGCAACTTATGTGAATAAATAATTCATCTACTGAATGCCACAAAAAATGTGTTATTTTGAAAATACAAAGACACTAAATATGTATTTATAAGTAGACTACATTATTATATGAAATACCCTATAATACTGAAAACTGTTATCTTAAACCAAAAAAACATACAAATTAGGTAATAACCAAATTATAATATTATGATATACATATTTATTAGTGCATAATTTAAACACTATTACGGTTGTTGGATAGAAGTTGATTACAACGGCGGGAATTAGGTGTTATTTAAGTTAGGTAGACTTCTAAGAACTAAAGAGTTTATTACCTGATTTAACAATTTAAATGTACTAGGTAATCGATAATATCTGTCAGAGAAAACACAATGGTCCGCCGGATAAATGAAATGTTTACTGATATTTATAAAGAAGAACAAATCTCCCTCTCTATAACGTGTGATTATTGTATTTTATCCTGATTAGAAATGACTCTTTACTCGCTAAATATTTTATAAGAGTCAGTGATTAATTAGGGTACCCTTTCAATACCTTAGCAATAAACGCTAATATAATATTTACGATAACAATGTCTGCTTTAAATTCAAAATTATCATATGGCTCCACCGTAAAAGCGTATGGGCTTTCACTAAGATAATACGGAATAACATTACTACACAACGACCATAAATATTTCAAAGTGTTACTGAAAGTATAAGGCTACTCACTAATATATTATTATTTCATTTATACCCATAAAGTTTACTTTACTCCTTGGCTTCAAGCCATTGCCTTATAAATTAAAACGTTACGTCATATGAATTTATTCAAGATATTTTAATATCTTCAAGTGGCAATCAATAAGTTTTAGGTATGTCACTAAGTCAAAAAAGCTTATTTATAATCCACAAATACAAAATACGATACCACGTAATAGCAGCAATAATTGGGGAGTGAAACAACTTTTAAATGGATAAACAGTTCTGCAATTAAAACAATTACGATATTTCTTAATTGTAGGTGCCTCGGATATAAAAGCTGCTCGACGGCAAATGCCAAGTATTCTTTATTGTCAAGTAGGGCGCGTCTTCAAATATCTGCTCTGTTTTTGCCGTACTATATTACAAATGTCGGAAAATATAACTGTTATATTACTATGTAAATTTTTTATTAACAACGTGATGTTTATTTCCTTACATTATCGATAATAAGCGTATACATGCACTGTAAATATGTACTGAACTGATAGAAAACACTATAAGGTCAGTTAATTTTAATAGTACTATATGAACTTCATCTATCTGAATCCCCAAGATATGTGAATTGGCGTCACGTAGTAGGTAAGTTATGATGTGTTATAGAGTTACGTATTACAGTTGCATATTCAGCACAGTATTTTGATAATCATGGCAATGAAAGAATAATGTCATAAGAAAGTATAAATGTTATATTAGGCCTTACAGAAGTGGCCTTGAATTGAGAACACCGGAAGGTATCTTGAAGTATTCTGATGGCATAAGACGTATAGATTATTTGGTGTTCTTTTTATAGCATTCAAAGCTTCCTCAGCAGAAAATATTACCTTGAAATGTCTGCTTGGTAGTACTTAAAACCTGACTTATGTTAAAAACCGTCGCTTGTCTGCTACAAAATAGGGGCCTGTTAGTATTAAGAGGCCCAGAAGATTCGGCAACGAAGAAGCTCAAAATTAACTCTACGCCATTTTGACATAAGAGACACATTCACTAAATAATGTAGTGCGATCCAGGTGAAACGGTACTCTCATTGTCTCACCTGCGCACCTGATTCAGATTCCAGACGCTGCACTGAGAGGAACGTGAAGTGGAGCTTAACTCTACATTCTCATTAACCTAACCAATTCCAACTATAGCTATGTTGTCTTATTTGTAATTTTACTTGTTCTTAGTAATAAATGTATTTAAGAAGATTACCTCACTTTTAATGTTATGTTAGTAAAATATGATATACTATCTATTGTCTTTTACTCTATTCTTAGTTTATCCAGACTACCGTTAATGCGTATTAGCTTCATTAAAACGTTACAAACACGGTTATACGGAAAAAAGACAACGTACGAAAATAACTGAATGCTTTTATCAGCTAATTTCTATAGTTATAATTAACGCTACTTAGCAGTAAGCCTCATATATATATATATATATATATATATATATATATATATATATATATATATATATATGTATATATATATATATATATATATATATATATATATATATATATATATAGCCGTGAGTGTATGTATACATATTCAACATTAGAACAAGAAGAACTAAATTATGACAGTGGAAATAATTTACAAGAGCTAAAGTGGTACAATGGGTGGAATACAACTCTTTTTTTGAAGATTTTAATCACCTATCAATTTGTATTCTCCTGATAGGGGCGACAAAGTACACTTTGCAATATCCTTAACCTTTAAAGATTTTAATAATGTACAACTTTATTTCATTGAATTTTTTTAGATGTGCAGTATTTCTTAACATAAAATTACAAGGGTCGTTTAATATACTGTATGTACTGGAAAGGTTCTTGCTTTGTACAAAGATAGCAAATTAAAATTTTTATATTAAATGTATTAAAATAGTATTACTGTAAATAAATAAAGCATTGGATATTCAGTAATTATTTAAAGTGTTTAAAAAGTAGCATAAATGTAGTAATTTGATGAAAATTTTGTTTTAATGACGCTTAAAAAGCTTTTAAAAATATAATCAAAACTTGGTTAGCCAAAATTAAAAATACTATTCAGAACCATCTTTCTTTCCTTGCTCATGTTTAATGCACTAGGTTTAATGCTTGTACATGAAACTAACTCAAACATACATTAAGATGAATTAAAAATAAAGGCGTCGGAAAACGAATAAAATAAACAAACTAACCCATTACAGTGAAGTGTGACAAGGAAACGTCATTTACCAACAAGCCTCGTATCCCAACCAGACAAGACTGAACATGTATCTTGGTGTTGTGTCTCCTGTGTTTCTGTCTTCCTCACCGACATGTATTGTAAACAGCTCCCGGCGCAGCGTAAGTGTTACAGGTTTACCTGTCATGTTACCTCTTCGCCGTTTTTCTTTCCTTGTTTGAATATGAATTTTTACCAACAATTGGTCTCTGTTAAAAAGGTTATAATGTGTGAAATTTGACCTTAAAATTACAAAAACTATTCTAAATACGAAAAAAACGTTTATACCTATTATATTATACCTAATATTCTTAGAACTAAGTTCCGATTGAAAGTTCAGAACTTAACAAAACAATTGCGTACTGGAGAACAAACATAGTGACGGAATGTGTATTACAGCACTCACATTTGTGTAATGTTTGAATATAATATATTAAGAGTTGATTCATTTATGGAATTACATATACTAACATTCAAATTTATAACCCTAAAGTAAAGAAGAATTTCCATGGACTAAACGGCACATACGTACCAGGTTGCATATTCAAAGAACCTTTACATGAAGAGTTATTTATTACAAGGATAGGTAGACATATAAACATACGACATGAGTTAAAGTATCTTGAAGCCACTTAATAACTTAAACACTTATTTTAAACTTATCTGCAATCTTTGATTAGCACAGTGGCTATCAGGATAATAAAATAGCAAGTTTTAATAAAACTAAACTTTGAACTATAAATAAAACAAATATTTTATTTGCTTTCATCGATAATTAATGCAATGCTAATATACTAACTACAAGCTAACTAAAAGTAACTATCTAACACTCACTATAGGTTTACGTACTGCTTAAAAAAACAACTTAGTTGCCTTATAACTGATGTAGGTTTTTATATAATCTTTAATATCGCAATAAAAATACCTTTTATTGGAATAAATTGCTATTGCCCTAAGTATACACATTTTGACTTAATTTAATACTCAGACTTCTTACCTTTATAAATTCTTGTATTAGTATTAATGAGAAATCAAATTCCTTTCCTGAACAACATAGTTTCATTATTGGTTACATTCTAAGTGTGTTATGTATGAAGCTGAGAATATCGAATATAGATTTATTTTCAACTGGCATAAAAAGTTTTTTACAGAAATATTTTATCATGCAGATTTGGAGTGAAATTGTTTGTTTTTTTACTGTACTAATAACCTCTTACACTTACAGGCCCTAAAACACTGCTCTTTAAAGTTAATCCTAAATTGATCATATGATTGGAAAATTTTTCAGTGTCTATCACATAACCCAGGACTGTTTAGAATTATATTTAAAGCTATATGCCTTAGGATTTTCCTTTAGTTCAGTAGATAATTGAGTGCGAAGTCACGAGTAACTGCTTGTAAATATCTAAAGATTTTTCATTGTTTCTGTTATGAAAGTATTTTTGTCATTTGTCACATTGTATTGCACAACGAAAACTTTTTTTCTATGTAATGGAAAATACAAAAAGCTAGTTAATTTAATCCTTGTTTTCTCAGAAATAGCTGTAAAATATCTAGAAATTCGGAAAACATATTCTGTCAACTATCGTTATGTACACATGTCCATTTTCTGTTTAATACGATCTAGTATACGTTGTATTGTAACAATATGTAGGTCCCTTTCCCCGTACTGAACGATATATTTTAACGCCATTATAAGCAAAGTGTATTTATTATCACGGAATTTTTATTTGTAAAAACATATATGGTACAAAAGTAATATGAGCTTTAATAATCTTAAACAGGATTACTTTTGTTTGTCTCAGCTCAACGTCACTGCCAGAGATTACCCATGTCAAAGAGAGACTTTACTATTACCCATCCCTTTTTAAGGATTGCAGATGTGAGTCCTTCCCAGAGATAAAATATATTAATATACCTATATATATATATATATATATATATATATATATATATATATATATATATATATATATTGAGGTTTATTTAATATATCGAGTCTGTTCTTTTTAAATTGTTTACTTTGAATTACCACTACGAATAAAATTGTAAGAATCAGAAGAGCAAAGAAAAATATTTTAACTTATGAGGCAGCGTTCTGTCAGAAAAAACTTCAAGCTATTGATTTTGTTTGTAAAAGTAATGTACATATTTTCGCTTTATTTAAGTAAACAACTATACTAAACATTAGGACCAAAATATTAAAGTTCTTGTAGTTCAATTATTTAAAATTTTAAACGTACAATTTAATGCATTAATATTATGGAAATTAAAACATTAACTATGGTAAAAGAGAAAAATAATATTTTAAACTTTCAATCTAATTGTGTTTGGGAATTTTCACATGAGTAATTTATAATAATTGTTCATAAACAGACTTTTGAATTATTCAGGTTAATATATTTTAAAATTCCTAATTGGCTGTTTCGTGGACAAAAATAGCTTATGTGAGGATGCGTAAAGTGTTCTATGCAATAGTTTAAAAAAATTATACTGAAATTGTATTAATATAGTTTATTTAACCAATATTTAGTATGAATAGTATAATATAATGAATAATTTTTATCGACTGGAAATAATAACTACACAAACTATTTTGAAAATCGTGTTATAGAATGGTGCTAATTATATTTTGAGTTTTTAAAATTATTATGCATTAATTGTCTGAAGTGCAATCTCTATTTATCATATTTTAATCTTCGTATTTTGAGATTTTAAATAAATCATGGTAATACCTTTCTAGTTTCTACTAAGTAGATCGGGATAAGGGGAGGATCAAATTAGATAAATATATCGCAAGGTACTGCTAGTGCACATGTGTATTGAGTACATCGACACCATTGGACAGTTAAAATTTAACGCTGCAATTCATTATCCCTATAATTGACTCCAAAAGTTTTTTAACGATCATAAGTAACATAAGTATTTAATTCATAAATTAATAGTAAACATTATGTACAAACTTTAAACTTCTCACTTTAGCCACCAAGAATATAAAACACAGTGTAGTATCACCTAAGTTGATTTTATAACCTATATTATTCAACATAAGACACAGAGTGATACATAATACATCGAGGTATTTTACCATACACTTTTTAAAACTGTGTGTATTAATATGATTAATTAATGATACATCATTTGGCTTCAACGGTATAACTTTTTATATAATAATTCCTAAACAATTCCCAATATCTTTACATGGATATGTCATAAAAATGAAATAAATCATGTTTTTGTAATCGAAAGCAGGCCTTTCTTGGAATGATATTACGATGCAAGACAGTTACTTATAACAGAAATCGTAACCCTATAGTAATGTTTTATAATATCTACTGAAAACCTAATAAACGTAATGTTGGTAATAGATGTTTTTTTCCGGGGAGGGATAAAAAAATTAATTTATGTACACAGGTGGCAAGGCTATAATGTGGGATTCTCACACGAGCTGAAATACCCATAATACCTCCTCTATACTTCACGATCTTAACCCTTAAAATCTCTTCATCAAAATATATTAGATCAGGCCTGATATTAACCTAAGCCGTCAGGGCTCACGCCAATCTGGCATTTGAACAACTAAGGTATAAACTACGTGAAAATACAGACTACAATTACTTGCGCGGAGGATTTACTTAACGAAGTCTGGTAATATAACCCACTGTTCCTAAACCTACAACAAAAATTTGCAAATCGAGTCTACCAATAAAGCGCCAACAGTGTTCGTTCTCTAGCGACAGAGCCGTACCCAATGCAAGCAGCTTAAGAAAGTTTTTTTCACGTTGTCGGCAACGCACAGACCATAGATGCAGTCCGAAGACCCGATTTTGCTAATATAAAATAGAAAAGCCTTCACCCATGTCCAATCAAAAAATGTGTGAGGTAGTAGTCAATCACCTTGCCCCCGTTCTACCCAAAATTGAATCTAAACTCTTCTTATAAGTTTACTGTTACGCCAAGGTACACCAAATTCCTTTATTTCAATGTTTCCCTGACAGAGATCGCATCACGTTGGAAAGACGAGATTAAAACTAACTGTGTGCGGTGTGAGGTAATACGCCGTTTATGTTCAAGACATACAATCCGTCCATGGATGGATTAACGTTTTGTAAGAGGTTCCTTTAAGCGATTTTAAAATTTAAAAAAATGTAAGCAAATGCCTCATGAACCTAAAACATTAAAATGTCTGTTATTATAAATTACTCATGACAGACGTTTTATTATATCTTATACTCTACTCTTTTTTACACTTTTACGATAGTTAACATAAATATTACAATGTTAAACATAATAGCTTTCAATCTGGGCTATATAAAATATGTTAGACATTAAAAACTGAACTATGGTGTTAGTTACTGGAGTACTAGATACAGAGTAAATATTCATTCAAAGGAAGGTTAAAAAACGCCTACGCGTCGTTGTAATCCCCATCACCCCTTTGCAATACCGTTCCATTAGCCCTAATCTTAGTAAACACCCGCCACCTTAACACTTTCAGCATTTACTTGACATATATTTAAATTAAAATTCGTTTGAGATGAAATGTTCTTATAGATTCATCTTCTTCTTTAAATTTACCTCACTTTTGCCAACTTTAGATGCATTCCTCATCTACCGATTATATACATATTATAATAACACATGCTGTATTCATTTACTTACACACACAGTCCTCAATGAATATTGTTATTTGCAATTACTTCTTACAATGTAGTAGATAAGATTACAGTTATTCTTTGTGGCATTAAAGAATTTAAGAGGCGAATATTACATTTTTACTTATATTGGGTGTCATTAAATACTCATTATTCAAATTTCTATTTTAAAATAAGTTCATTTCTCATATATTGCTAATTATTCTATTGGTTACCGTCTCATGCACTCAAAAGTAATTAATGTTACTTACAAATAACTATGCAATTAAAACCAAAAAAGCTATAAAGTTTTTTTATTTTAAAATATTTAGTAAATTAAAGTTAAATTAAGTTCGTAATTAAAGATAAAAAATTGTATCAGATGTCAAAATTGCGAGCCTACACAATTTTCAAACAGTTAAATGTTCATTAACTCAAAAAGGGAATAACAAGTTAAGAAAGTAGGCTAGTGAAATATGATTTACTTACATATAAATATATTGAGAGTTCTCTAAAAAAATAACGACATAGTTAATGTTATATTAAGGGGATTTCCTTATTTACAACCCTTAAACTTATAATGTTGTTTAACGGTTGATCGATTAATTGTTGTGGCTGAGACGTGAATTAAATTGTTATACTAAATTTACCAAGTACTAGTATATTTATGCAAGGTTACTGTATGTTTCTTTCTATATACTTCTATACGCATCTTACATTTTAAGTTACGAGTACCTTTCTCAAAGTGGTTAAATGTGTTGAGAATTAGTCTATTAACTTAGTTAGCAATATTCATATTCGGTTAGTTTTATGTTGGTGCAATGGAGGATAAACTGATAAACTGAAATCTAAATTGATATTAAACATGAATATGCCCTTTACATGTGTTTGTATTAAAGTTTTTTCTTAAAGTCCATGTAGGTTTTTTCCATCCAAAAAATTTTATTAATTTTTAGTAATACAGAATGTCTCATCAACGTGTAAAACGCTATTAGGTTAAGGTGATGCTCTCTATAAGACATTAAAAATTACAACTTGTTTTGCTTAAATTCATGTTTTGGGCACATAGTTTAGTAAGCAATCAGAATATGTTCATGCAATTCCATAAAACTATAAGTTATTTTTAATATTAATGATTGATTATAGTGCCTGGAATATTTGACACTCATCTTCTAATATGTAAACAATAACAGTCTAGCATAAAATGAATTTTAACTTAAAATTAATGACCAAGATTAAATTTGTAGACGAGATTTTCTAAAAAACCTCAATTATGTATAGTCAAAAAATAAATTCTATCACGATGCATATATAACCATGAATTTTAGCTAAGCGTCATTAGGTACTATCACTCAGTAGGCTGCCATAGTTTACTCTTTGATTGCGTGGGATATCCTGGGTTCTATTTCGTATAGTTTTATATCACTCGATTTGTCAATAATGGAATGGGCCGAAGTATTAAACATTTTTTTGAACCTGAGCGACGCATGTTAAGCGACATGCGGTCCGGAGTAATCCTAACTTTATACTCCAATTGGTATATTTAATAGATTTGCGACCGAGAGATACTAAAGTGTTTTGTGATTATTACCCATCACCATACATTTATATACCAGATACCTCATTTAGAAAGAAAATACCTGTTTTTAATTAGTATTTCAATGTAGATAAATTAAAAATAAATAATAACAAGGTCATAATTTAACAAAAATACAATAACAATAAACTGAGAAACACATGAAACACAATAAACGAATGAAAATAAAAATGTCTTATAATAAGTTGAAAGAAATTTAAAATAGGGTAATATTAACAGATTTGTAAAGATATGAAAGATTTTGGGAAGATCTACAAATTGTAAGAAATGTTGTAAATTACGTTAGAGAGTCTGCACCAATTGTAATACAGAGATTCCTATATTTTAAATTGCTTGGATAAAGAATTAGTAGATTTTACTGGATCTGGATTAGATGAAAAAACTTTACATTATGTGGAATAAAAAAAGTAAAACATTAATCTTTGTAGAATTATAATAGCAAATAAAAATACCATCGTACAGTAACACTGCCATTGTGCCATAACGAATCTTTCCACTATTTAACAATTGATCCAGAAAAATATAATTAGGAAACAAGGAACTATCGTGATTATTCTTATTACACTAAAAATAAGTAAATTGTATATAATTGTTATGGATATGTGTTATAAAATATAACACTGTAAAATAATAGTATATGATACAAAAATAAAAATAATTAAACAAAAGTAGAAGAATATTTAAAAATTCTTAATTGTTCTGATAGAAATTACTTCGAGTAGATTAGTAAAAATAGATTCAAAGGTAATGTACATTGATTTAACTAGCAAATAGATTTTTCCATAATATTATAGGGGAATAATGACATTTTAAACATTTAGTCATTTTAAATTTAATGCCAATTTGAATCACATGCAATAATACTTTTAACATTGGATTTTAACCGATAAATATAAAAATGTAGTGTTTAACATATAATAATTAAATGGATATATATACTTTATATTAAATGAAACATGTACTAGCTTTAGGACGCTTCACACAATATTTATTTTACTATCAAAAGTTTGTATTGCTCCAAAAGATAGGATTTTAATAGCAGTTTCTCATAACTGATCAAAACTTTGAAATAGCATAAAATGAATCTGGTCCTTGTGATTATCCAAAAAAGCTCAATAATAAACAAAATGAGATAATTTGTTTTTGTGTGAAATAACAAACTTGTTCATTTGCCTGTTGAAACAACTTTGAAAGAACAATCAGTTAAGTTTCCAATAAAGAAGACAATGAAGGACCTTGTAATGAGACTTTGAAACTTGGGTTTAATTAAAACTCTTACAATATACAATGAATCATTATGTAGACAATGGCTTATTTTCATATTCTTATTATTATCAAATTTCTATATGCTTTTGTAATTAATAAGTTACATTCAAAATTTTATTTCAATTAAGGAAGTGATATATTTGTTTAGAAATTATAACTTTAGAAGTGATTTAACTTAACCCTTCACTATACATTTTTCCAATTAAAAATGTATATTCGTTGTTTACATTTGCAATATGTAAGACCCTCTCTGAAAATATAAATTGTTCAGATATTATTGATTGCCAAAAATTTAATCACATTTATAATATAAAGGTTTGTAAAGAAAAATGTTTGGTTGAATGAATAGTTATGTTTTATAGATGATAAGTATTTAATCACACAGATGTAATATTTAGAGAAACTGTAGCTTTAGATTTACAAAACCGTAAGAAAATATTACGAGTGAAAAACTTCTTGTGGCATGAGAAATTTTTCATCTAAAACCTAATAACTAATTTGTAGTGGAAGTAACAACATTCAAGTTGCTCAAGAGGCGAGAACACCAACACCTTGAAAGTTTGGTTTGTATGAAAGGCGTGTTACTTAGTAATAAGGACTATATTCAGGGGTGTCTCTTTAAGGTGT
This sequence comes from Homalodisca vitripennis, assembly GCF_021130785.1. NCBI lineage: Eukaryota > Metazoa > Arthropoda > Insecta > Hemiptera > Cicadellidae > Homalodisca > Homalodisca vitripennis. Next base: position 107,960 of record NW_025776255.1, read on the forward strand.
CGAAATGTCGAAACTTTGTTGAAATCACTTTAAAAGTTCTTTTCCACAGTTTAACGTTTCATGATAACGTTTGTAAAGTTTACCAAAACTAAAATCATCTTGCTGTTGTTTTTACCACTAGTTCTTTTAACTATTTATCACCAATGCAGTTTATTTAATAATATAATTTTATGTTTAACCAATTTAAAAATACTTTACATAGTTAAAGTTCTAATGTTTATTAAAAACGTAACACAGTTAGAGCACGCAACGGACAGAAGTTAATGTAATTGACAACCGTAATATTACGCAGTATTACAAGTCCATTGGTTATTTTCTAGATTTCCTGCAGACAGACAGTCATTCGGACAAAAACGCATATAAATTCTATTTTTACAGTCATAAGACAGACAGACCACTAAACTTCTTTCTCATTGAGTGGTAGCCGTCAAATAAAATCAGTTCAATCTTAAGAATAGATATGGAAAATCATAGACCTCTTTCCTATTCAAGCAATAATATTTTATGCTAATTAAAAGTCTACATATAATATGGTTATTAAGATATCCTGTGGATCTTAGATTTCATAAACGGTCAGCCAAACTCTATTAAGAAGCATGCCTTTACCCAAAAAATCAAGCAGAAGTTCCATAGTTCAATTATTAATTGAGATTTTTAACAGAAACCAGACATATACGACATATAGAGTGTAATATTACCAGGATCCATGTGATGGAACAATAAAATATGTAATCCTAAGTAGTACCTTAAGTTATCGTAAGTCGATTCATCTTCAAGAGGTCATCCGGAAACTTTAGGATACCTCATGCAGACTGCATCCAATGGATATTCACCACCATGGAAGTCTATGTTGTCCATTACAAAACTTTTACGAAAGGAGTTAGGCAGAACCCAGCAAAACGTTCAGGAAGCCTTACTGACCAACCATCAAGTCACAGGTCAAAGTTTTATATTAATTCCGCTTCCATTCCATTAAGTCTGCTAACAAATGCATTTATTACAAAATTGAGTCGTTGATATTATGGTTACCCATTATTTAAATGTACAAACGTGATGGTGCCTATATAAAGAGGAGTCTGTGTGCAGAATGTTCAGATTATATGTTAGTCTCTATACAAAATATCTTGTGGAGGACGACAAACTAAATCAAATTTTTACAATTATACTGAGGGATAGTCTTCGTTAGCTCAATTCCATCTTGAATTAGTTACCATCTTTAAACATTTCATTGGTTAGGATTAATAAAACCCATCCGAGCTTCTTGCAAGTACTGCCTTTTTACGAGCACTATATCAGCGTTACCGTCTATCAGAATTATTGCCTCTTGACCACAACCTATCACTCAATGTAACTGACAATATTTTTTACTACAATCACCACACATCCTTATCAATTCTCATCTTTAAACCTAAGGTGACATTATAGACTTGATCATTACTAAGTAAATAATTAAAAAGAATAATTGCCTAAAAATAATTTGTTATTAAAAACAGTTAATAGACGTAACAGATTCCGCAATAGAATAAGAAACAAGACGCATTCAATACAATAATTAGTATTTGGAAGATTTAATCGTCTTTAATAGAAAATGATTCCTTTAACTGCAAACATAAATAAATGTTATTGTTTCATACTGTTTAAGTATATTGTAAAGTTAGTGTTCTGTCTTTAAACAACAAGACTGACGCTCCTAGGCATTAGTTCGAAAGTCAATCTGCAGCAGTTGTGCCGGAAGCGCTTTATTTGATTTTAAAACTATAGAAGTGAGAAATTAATTTACAGTACAACTTTCTTGTAAATATATTTATAAAGATAATCAAACTAAATTATTGATTTCCTGCAGTTTGCATTACGATCTACTTTAGTTCAAGGCATAAATGTTTACCAATGCAAAACGAGACACAGGGACTAATGTCGTGTTCACAAAAAACTTTTATTCAAAAGTTTACTGCACTGTTGGTGTTTGATTGCTCAACAGTCTCACAGGAAGTACAAACAACTAAATACGATATAAATAAAATGTCTATTTAAAAAAATGTAAAGGCAAAAGTATTTAATCAGTAGTGGGGCTTATGACAAATTTAAGGGATGAATGATAAAACTAAAAACCCTTATAAAATCACGACCAAATTGGGAATCATTCCTGTAACAGTGTAATATATTTCTAAATGGAATTATGCATATCTTAATATGATATTGTTAGATTACCAGTTTATATTAAATCTAGTTTGGATATGATATAATATATTTATTGTATTTTTACGATTAGTATATTATTATTATTAATTATTTATTTGAACTATAGGTAATATAAGCAAGTTTTAGCTTTTATATATTTTCAATTTATTTATCAAAAAAGATTTCTGAACGAGATAATAATTTATTTAAGAATGTAATGAGACTTCAGTGTCGTTAGCTACTTTCGTTTACAACATAACATTTTATGCGTTTTTAATACGACGATAACGATAAGAAAATGGAGTGGTTACACAGAAAATTCAATTTCCTCCTCACAAGCTCACCTGCCGCCTATCAACTTCTAAATTTTATTAGCTCATCAGTGAATATGTACTTCCAGTCATATAGTTATTGTTGAAACTGTACTAAATAACTGTAATAAAAGTACTGTAATAAATATAAATTTTTTCGACGGTATAAATTAGTAATATTCGACTGCTACTGAAATGTATTATTAAAATTTAAGCATATAAAAATTTATTAATCATAAATTTATTATTTACAACTAACAACCTTTTCCCCCTAAAAATGCCTCTATATTCATTACTTATAAGCTTTTTCTGCCAAAGAACTCATAAGATGTGTTTTCAACAGTATTTTATATCAGCATTAGAGTATGATAGATTAACTACTGTAAATATCATTTACCTAAGCTCTAACGAGGGGATGGAGAATTGTACTTCCCTCTGCCTGTATGTCTGCCTTTATCTACATATCTGACTCTCCGCACGATGTAAAAAACGTAAGCCCCATGAACTTAAAACTGTACATGAAGCTTCATTTCTATAGGAGGAACACCGAGTTCCATTATGATGCATGGTACTCAATGGAATTATGTTATGCGTCACAAAATGTTTTTACATTGGTTTTATGTGCTATCATGATGGAAACGGGAGCATTCACAATAAATAAATTTGTAAAGAAATATAGTACAATTAAGAATGTTAAATATTACCTAAATTTTTAGTATATTGCATTTTGAATTTTGAATTCAACTTCTTTTCTATATAGAAAATAATGAGTTCTATGATGAGGAATAGCAATGAGATTTGACTCAACATCATTTTACCTATCAACATATAGGGTAATAAAGTTTCTAATTTCTCTACCAGGGGATGTATAAATGTCTTTTCTATGTAATTATATGCCTGAATCTTTTTCAGTGTACATCAAGAGAATAAAATGAGCTACGGAGATTTGAAATGTTCATGCAACTTAGTGAAGCCTGTTCCGCGACACGAGGTTTGGTGTAGTCTTTCATAGTAATAACGGCTCATACAGGCTATCAGTTGATAACTTTTCCGTATTGCTGTGCCTTTGCTGGCTTTATTATTTTAACCAAACTTTTAAATATTTTCACTGATGTAGGAAGTTCATAAATGGACGTAGAATTGTAACTAATCAAAGGTGATATAGCCTAAGATAACTTCTTTATATGATATTAGGAATTTATATAGTCATATTTAAAAAATACGATGTTAAAAGTGATATCATTATGATTTAAATTGAACAAACCTACGTAAACAAATTTACATTTTACGTAACTTATGTCTCAAACATATGGTTAGCTGACTTAAATTAACAGAATTTTCTCTTATGTCATGAAGATTATATTTTACAAGTTCATTTAGATACTTACATTGGCAGAGCTTTTCAGATAGAATCAACTTAATAATTTACTAACGATATTTCGACAGTTAATTAACACCTTTACTAAGTAGAATACCACATAATAGCAGTAACAGCTAGCTAATCATGAAAATGTTTTATAAATGAAAGGGTCTGTAATTGAACCAATTAGAGTAGTGCTCCATTCTACATACCTCAGACATAAAAAGCTCCTTGACGTCAAGTTCCGAGTTTTCTTTGTTGTGTAGTAAGACGTGTCACCAGAGCTCTGCCTTGTATCCACTGCACTATATTATAAAATTAAATTTACTTACAGTATTTTATAGTCCTATGTCAATCTCTTTTTATATACAATTAAATGTTTATTTAACTATATTATTGATGGTCCGCACGCACTTGCTTTTAAAACTAATATAGAACTGATATAAAACCAAGATTCTTTAACATAATATGTATGCTTATTTTTATATTAGAATATAACCTCTTTTATGCAGGTTTTCAGATTTCCCCATTAGCTAGAGTGAATTCATAAACATCACTCTTAGTGTAAAGCTTTTCAGTAGAGTTTCTATAAAGATTTTGTTTTTACTTCCATAATACGGTGTATAATACAATTATGACAAAATAACATGACTACTTCAAGAGATTTATAAATTAAAATTTGAAATATAGCAAATATTATATTCAGGCCAATAATCAATTCATGTCAGCATTGACAAAGAAACCAGTGTGAGTATTTTACATTGAACAAATAATAATTTTTTGCATAAATAATCTCTTTACATATGTGTTTACATTTATTTTACCTTGGTATTTGAAAAATGATTTTTATATTGTTTTTAGTGTTTGTACTATATTACCTGTCTACAGATTTGCCTTAATCAAAAGCTATTGCAGATACAAACCGATAAAGAAGATTGTTTTCGTTTGACGTCATAGACATGTTACTCAAAGCTTATATCAGCAAAATGTTACAGGGTCATAATGTAACGCTACTTAGTACTAAGCGGTTTGAAGCCTAAGTACCGTACAAACATTGGCATAATTGGATATAGATACCCGGCTAATGTTCTTGTCATGCAAATGCTCCCTAAATCCATATTCCCTCAGAGATTTGGCATAATACGGATTTACTGCGCTTTAATTATATTTATACACCTCATTGTCTTACAATAAATTATTTTAAATGACTTTTTATCCTGAAAATATACAAGCAAAGAATTTGTTCCTTTTCATAGTGTATCGAATACAGTCTTAAAATCGTTTCCATAACTTGGCTGTTGGCTATATAAAATGCTATATATAAGCTATATAATGCTTCATCCGTATTTTAAATAAATGAATAATTTGGGTTAATTAAGTGTTCGATACATTTATTTGATTTATTTTCAGTTTGTATGAAGTATTCCTAAACGGGCATGTGATTTTAGTTAACTCCGATACGTTTCTGAAAATAACTTGACATTCGTATAAATATATACAGCCTATTTTTTCTTTGTTTCCATGTTATGTTACTTTATATATAAATTTAGACCTCATAAATTCATTGTGAACCTAATAATGAAAAAAAACCTGTGTAGTGTCATATAAAACGAGATTTGCCGTAGTTTTAAACTCAAAATGTACTTTATATTCAATTAATAGGCACATATGTATTTTAAGTATGCTTGGTCTCATAAACTTATTAATGTTTTTATTTATGAAATTTAAACGATGAAAAATTATAATAGTATTTAAGAAAAGATTCCACGGTTGACTTTGGACATGAAATGGATATCAAATGGAGGTTTTTCCCTTCCATGAAAATTTTGAAAAGACTTCAGTTGTAATCTCAGTTTAGGAGCGTTTATCTGATGTCTAATCTCTCGAGAATATTAATTACACTTAGCACTATAAATAAAATTCCATGAATCATATGCGAAAATATTGATTCCTTTTTTGTTTGTGACATAGCTTTCCATCGTATGGTAAAAATCAAGTTAGTTTTATTTTAATCTTCACGTGTAAGAAGGATTTTTTTCATACTCAAGATCAACTAGGCGTTACATTCATCATCTTATTTTCAATAAGTATCCATATTTAAGTGCATAGTTAATAAAATAATAAAATAAAAGCAATAGGAATTCAGGGCGAGAGTCAAAGGGAGATTAAGGAATTGCTATATGGTATTTAAGATAAGATGCGAAACTTCCAACACTAAATCTGTGGCAGGATAAAATACAGGAGAAAGTTCATCCACAAGTGCTTAAAAGCAATTTACATTAAACTATCATTCAGAATCATATATTAAAGTAGAAAAAAAATATGTTTGTAAGGTTTAATTTAATGTTGCCTAAACACAGATAAATACTAAAGTCGTTACTACAACACTACACAGTAACTAAAATACACCCCACTGTCATATTTATGTATCTCCGTCGTTATAAGCAGAAGGCACAAATGCTCTCTTGGAAGTATAAAACCTAGTCCGAAAATATATAAACAATTAGGCTATTATTATTTGTGATTGCTTGTGTAATAATAGGGGGTTTCTTTGTGGCTTAAAAATAAAACTCATATTTTTTTATCAAATTTCCAGCAAGTATGACAAAATGTTTTATTAAATGTTTGATAGTGGCTGGATAAAATGAGTTGATTTCACATGAAAGAGATTGAAATTGTATGTTCCTAAAAGCGTCTTGGATGTTAAATTAAAAGTAAAAAAATGTAAATTACAATAAAGCATATCGTTTGATATCTCAATCCCAATCTAACATATGCACCATGCAGTGGTTTATTAATAGTCTTAAGTTTAATAGTAATTTTTATATTTTTAAACACTTGGTTGGGAACAAGATTTTTATCCAGCTAGACAATTAGAATCTACATCTACTATTCTCTAGGTTTTATCTATAAAGATTCCCTGAAATACTAATCATGTTTAAAGTTTGTTGAAATTATAGATTGTGCTTGGGTATAAAATGGAGAACGGTATTTCTAGCACACAATTAAAAAATTATAAATACTAATTATATATCTCGAGTATAATCTTACTGTGATGTACATAAAACGTAAGAACCCTTAAGGGTGTAAAACTTGCTAAAATAAAAATATTTTAAAATAAAACCTAATCATTAATTTACAGTGGAAGGCAAACTTTCAATTTGCTCAAGAGGCGTGAACGCCAACACATTAAAAGTTTTCTTTGTATGAACAACGTGTTACTTCGTAATAAGGTCTATGCACTCGCGTGTCTCTCTAAGGTGTTGTAGTGTTTAACTTTCTAATGAAAACACTTCATGCGTTCTCAAATACATATCTCTACTTTAAGATATTATTTAAAACGTTGACCAAAATTTTTTAATTTATTATATATAACAAATTTTACTGATGATTAAATACCAATTAAGATTTTATTAGAAATAACTTAAATATAGATTTCTGAATAGTCTATTGAAAATAAAGAAACTATATTGAAATTTTAAATATTATTTAAAACGTAAATAGTAAGGGCAAACTAAAGTTAAATAAAGGACGTCTTTGATGTTTTATGCACGATTAATACTAGCCTTGGTTATTTTCGTTTTTGACCTGTCCTTTGACTGAAAGATATTCGGACAGAGAGAACGATTCTTTAAGAAGTCATAAACAATTACTTATTACTCAGCGATTTGCTGAAAGGAAAATCAGCCTATTGTATACATATACAATAAATATATATAGTGTATATATGTATATATATATATATATAAACTTAGTAATGAATAAAAGTTTAATTTTAATATTTAAGTCTAGAAGTGTTAAAAATTCTGACCTCGCGAAGCAGTAACTTTTACAATTATGGAAGATGTTATTGTTATTCACTTACAAAATTTCTCGCGTAACAGCCTTCGCTGAGGTTGCATGAAAGAATATATATCATTGCATGAAAGAATATATCTCATTGCATTCTTGAGATACCTTATAGTAGAGGGACTTTAAAACGATCTTATAGAAAAGAAATAGTAGCAATCCATCGGTAGATTAAATGAAAATTGTGTCAGCCTACTAAGTGATAAATTAAAATAATGCTCAGTCCAACTTTATGGTTGGACACAAACATCTATAGAAGTCATTCTAGTCTATATAGGAATGTCAAATTTAGTGTCTATGTATAAATATTATTTTAAAATTTGTTGACTCATAATGCAGACTCATTTTGGCTAAATAATCAAGGATTGATATAATAGTGTCTTAAAGAAAGAATTTTTTTATATAATGTTTTTCTATATAATAACCTTTTACGTTTTCACAACCGGTTATGTTGAATTCAGTAAAGTAGACCACATACAAATAAAGAGTGAATATTTTCACGCAGGGAAACTTATGAGGGCCGAACTTAATTAAATATAAACGCTTTCGCTTATTCGCTTACCAAAATTAAAATAACAGAAGAGAAATTAAAATTCTTGGTATTAAGGTGGTACATCACTAAGCTAAAGTACTTTTCAGAGATAAACACTTAACATTCTAACTGTTTATTAAACTAAAAGATATCTTGAGTGCTGAAGAGCCTTGAATCACTTTGTTCTCAAAATAACGGCTTGAATATCTACTTTTCCAACTGTAAATAATAATTTGCTTTTAATAACACAGGCCAACGAAAACTTTTTGTGTAAAAACTTTTTTTACTTTAATAGCTGATTTTTATAGATTTTTATGTGCTGAATCCAAATCTGCCCTTAGTTTTTTTGTATCACCCATAGTTTTGTCTGCAATTTGGGTTTTTGTGTAGTATAAAATTTTATGTAGTTTCTTATGTAGTATAAATACGGTATATGGTGAAATTAATGAAACACTATGTTACATCATAATTATGAATATATTAATACAATAGGTTACTTGAAAGGGTTATACATGTGGTATAATACAGGTTCCATTAGTCATCTGGGATTGGTTTTGTATTTTCTTTCCCTCTTTTCTTTGAAACTTCTTGTGTAGCTTTTTCTACGATGAGTCGCCTGCTGAACTTCTCTGTGAAGTGACCAACAGTAGTCCCCCATCATGTTAGTGTTCCAGCGGCCCTGATAGCGTTTTTTCCATCAGTTTAAGGGGAGATGTACGCCCAAAAATTAAAAATTTTTATTTTTTTTATTTTTTTTTTTTTTGTATTGTTTAGTTTGTTCTGATTAAAATGATATATAATACATGCATATATACGGATCCTAAATAATATAAAAATAATATTTTTTCTTGGCAATTTTCTTGCATAAAGCGTCCACGGACGACAACCCATAGCAATCAGCTTTGCGACATATCATGGTGTAGGTATAAGCAAGCCATTCGGGATGCTAAAACATATGAACATAAAAATTCACTGGACCAGCCCATAATTGATCTGATAAAACCTATATTCGGGGACCTGGCAAAAACTGAGTTGTTAGAGAAATGTCTGCACGGCCGCACTCAAGATATTAACGAAAGCTTCAATTCTGTTCTCTGGTCCAGAGTGCCAAAAAAAATAACTTTGTAGGACTACAAACTCTAAAGTTAGGCACATATGATGCAGTTATTACTTTTAATGAGGGCAATCAGGGGAGATTAGCAGTATTAAAAGGGCTTGGAGTCAAATTGGCAAAAATTGTGCAAAATGCCTTAGTGAAATTGATCGAGATCGGATGATAAAATCAGATATAGCATGTGAAGAGAAGACAAAGCTAGCCAGAAAAAGGACCAGGATGATCAGGAAGAAACTCCTCGATGCTGAGAAGGAAAAGAGTCAGAATTACGAAGCTGGAATGTTTTGAAATGTAAGTAAATATATGTTTATCATGTTTTCGCGATTTCCCGAAAATCTATTTTTTTTACACAAAAGTCCCATTATCTCAGAAAGTAGAAGGCCAAATTCATTTCAAATTTTTACAGGTTATTAAGGATGTCTGTTTACACAACCCCTACTAGATTTAGACTTCTAGCTCAACAATACAAAATTATTTTAAAATAGTAATCCAAAATTATAAGCAAAAAAATTTACAAATATTTAAAATATAAAATTAATGCCTAAAAGTTAATGGAATTCAATGAAATTAGTAGGGTGACTTTAGAATACTATTTTTATTGTAGGGTAAAAATTTCAATTTTATAACTCTGATACTTTCTGAGATAATGGGTTATATATTAGCATATGTTTAACATTACGGGCTTATGGGCGTACATCTCCCCTTAATGTCCTGGTGAAAACGCTCTCCTTGCTCCTCACTTACATCGCCCAAGTTTTCCGGGAAGTAATCAAGATGACTGTTCAGGAAGTGAACTTTCAGGCTCATCAAACATCCTAACTTTTTAAAGTTCTTTAACATGTTAGCAACAATAGCAACATAGTCTGGATCTTTTTTATTCCCCAAGAACTTGGTAACCACTTGCTTGAATGACACCCATGCTTCTTTCTCATTTGAGGTCATTGTCGATTCAAAGTTAAGGTCTAACATCATTTTTCTAATGTCTGGTCCGACAAAGACGCCTTCTTTCAGTTTAGCTTCTGAAAGGTGTGGAAACTTTAGGCAGAGATACATAAAACATGGCCCATCTTTAGGCAAAGCCTTGACAAACTGTTTCATGAGGCCTAACTTTATGTGAAGAGGTGGTAGGAGCACTTTTTTTGGATCTACGAGGTTTTTGCGAAGAATGTTCTTTTCACCTGGTTTTAAAGATTCCCTAGCAGGCCAGTTCTTTTTGCACCAATGTTGATCTCTAGCCCTAATGTCCCATTCACACAAGAAACATGGAAACTTGGTAAAACCACCTTGTTGACCAAGTAGCATACATGTTACTTTTAAATCACCACATATCATCCAACCATGATCACAATAGCCTATTTTATTCAGCACTATTTCTAGGTTTTCATAGCTTTCTTTCATGTGTACAGAATGACCAACAGGTATAGATGCGTACTGGTTTCCATTGTGTAATAAAACAGCCTTTAAACTTCTTTTGGATGAGTCAATGAACAGCCTCCAGTCTTCTTTTTTGTACTCAACACCAAATTCATTCATCAGACCTGGAATGTCTGTACAGTACACCAAATCACCATCTTGTTCAAAAAACTTTGAAAATTGTTGCTCTCTCTTTCTATACACATAAATGCTGGTTCCAGCACCCAACAAGTTCTTTTCTTTTAGTCTAGAGCCAAGCAATTCAGCTTTTTCTTTAGTTAAGCCTAGATCCCTAGCCAAGTCATTAAGTTCAATCTGAGTAAACAATTTAGGCTCTACATTTTCTGTAATACATCGAAATTCTTCATCATCTTGTTCATCTAACTCAGATTCTACATCATAAGATGGTTCAGTTTGAATGGAATCCAAATCATCTGGAGGTTCAGGGACCGGCAAATCTTGACCGTGTTTCACTGGTCGGATGGCAGACATAAGGTTAGGGTAGCTTATTACCTTCTTATTTTTTGAGTTGTGACCAGTTACATCAACAGTGCAAAAGTAACAATCATCAGAATGATTTCTTGGCTCTCTCCATATCATAGGAACAGCAAATTTGAAGGATTTTTTCTCCTTTTTTGACCATTTTCTTAGATCTTCAACACATACATAACATACCTTATGCGGCGCCCAATATTTATCCTGATCTCCAAGTAAAGTTCCAAAGTATGATCGATAAACCTTTTTCACAAAGTCCGTAATGTGTCTTTGGTGTTTTTTAATCACAAACTCACCACAAATATAACAAAAACTGTCAACAGAGTTTTTACAACCGCGGTTAGACATTGTGTTGAGCACGTGTACAAAAACCGTGAAAGTGAGGTTAGATTGACAGTAAACAAACATCAGCTGTTAACGTTCAAATGGAATCTACCTTTTTTGATCTTTTAGTGTGTTTCAGCAGTGCTACCAACACAATTTAAGTCCATTACCTCTACTTTTTTGATTATTTTAAACTCTGTAGAAATCGCTTAGTTAAAAAAATGTTACTTCAAAATGTGAAGAAATTGTAGGTAATACAGCTTTTTAAGCATCATATTTGGATTCAGCGACCTAAAAAACATTAGAATAAGGTATTTTTAGTAAAAAAGTGTTTTCATCGTTGGCCTGTGTAATCATTACCTTCTATTAGCTGACACTATCAAGAGGCCGAAAATAGTATAAATGTGTTTATATGTTTACGGGATTTTATTCAACACAATTACGGATTAAGTTATGACATTTTCTCTCAACGCTACTACTTTTTAAGTTATAATTTATTATATAAATATCTGTAATACTAGATTAATGTTAACCATGCATTGTTTAACTTACTAAAAATCATCTTTTAGCTGTTTTTAGCCATCTAATGAAACCGCCAACTATCATATCTAAAAATCTTTCTCTACAAAATTAGCAAGACGTACGGAAGAAAAGTGGCTTATTTGAATATTCTAGTCCTTAAATATAAAATCTTAGATCAGAGCTATACCTAATTTTGCTTCATGCTTCGTGAGTTTTGGAGCCATCTTTTTTTTTGTTATGCTCTTCATATCCTGGCCTATAACCAGTTAAATCTCCATAACGTAATTTATGACAAACAGCAGGATGTGTTTTGAAAAACATACAATTCTCAAATATTACATTCGTATAGCTTCGTGACGATTGAAAATCGCGACAGCGGCACTGTTGCAATTCCTGCTGGACATACCTAATGTACAGACTTTTTTTATTCTATACATGTATAACATGATATTTGTTATATAAGGCTATTTTCTGACATGTACCATTTAAAGCTACTGGAATGTCAGTGGGCCCATCAGTTTATTCTATAGGATCTGCATTTGCTTGGTGCATAGACATTTGTTAGATTGGTTAGAGCTTAATTCGTAACAGCTTCGTATTCACAACAGTAGATAAACGTGGTAAGTTTAACAGGCACTGTTACTGTTTCAACAGACTTAGCAGTCCATCTTGACAAAATGTTCAGGTAAAATACGTTCAGAAGCTTTGAATTCACGTAGGTTACATTGCAAAACCATGTCTGTTATTATCTAGTTCTCTGAGACCTAACCCACTTCTACAGTACATTGCTTACAAACTAAAACTCAACTTGCAACTGAGAATAAAAATGTACATTAGTATATTGAATCCTTTTTATTCCTGATGAACTGAAGTTCTAAGAAGAACTTGTAGGAGTTTTAGTTGTATTCATAGGTTAACTTCACCTTGTGCATATTCCCTGTAAACGCATTTTTTGCTCCAATTCTGTATTCTTAGCATTTTTTTATAACGAAAAAAAGTTAAACAAATTACAACAGAGCAAAGCACTAAAGAATATTACATTTATGTTTTGTTTATTTATTTACTCAGCTGGTACTAGCTGTCTGCTGCCTGTGTTCCAGTACAATTGTTATTGAGGTAGTTATCAGTGTAGCAAACATTCATTCATTTCAATAGTGAATACTTTATGTAACTCATTCCACTAAAACAGCCGGGTTCTATGAACTAAAGATTTGACCGACAATTAAAAAACATATTTAAAGTATCAGATATTAATATATTTCTTTGTTTAGTTTGCAGTTAAATATTCAATATTTGATTTTAATAAAATCTAACTCCTTATAAGACAAATTTATTAGGTGTCTCATAAATTATCACATGCTTTATATTCTGTAACCAAGTTATAAAAGCTTATTTGTTTCTTAATTAGCAAATAAGTTTTAACAGAATATATTTTTAAAAGTTTTAACAGACATATTACACTGTATTCCTAATCGCAGTTGAAAATTAAATGCAAATTCCATACATACTGGAAAAAAATGGCCGTTACTTGTAAACATGGATGCCACGTATAGTTTTGGGTTGTCTAATTTCTGTTCCTACGTAAAATTAAGAAGTAATGATTTTTTTATTTGTGTTCCCTAAAGATGATGGTTAACTGTTATGAGTTTAAAAAACTATAATCATTATAAACTTTGGATCATCAGTCATCGAACACGCAAGTAAGTTTGATCCTTCAAGTGTGTATTTAATTTGTTTGGTGAAGTTGTTGGCAACAGTTTACTAACACGTCCCTGACACTGATGTGGGAGTTGTTGAGTAGAGATGTATTAGGCACTTAGCAATTTGAGAGCTTGCTTAAATAATTATACAAACTGTTAGATAGTAACTTACAATAAACTCCGTATATATATATACGTATATATATATATATATATATATATATATATATTATACTGTATATGGATGTATATGCCAAAAATATGTGTTTATAAATACATATTTCTGGCATATATTTGTTATGAGTTAGTTCAAAGCAAGATTTACTAGAAAATTCTGCATTTACATATCAAACTACCCGTATCAAAAACATATAAAAAACAAACTGGAGAGAATGCGAAATAAACTATTATCCAGAATACTACAGGATGACTTTTATGTTTTGATAATCCTTTTTTGACGCCCAAATAAAAAAATCCTTAATTATATGTTTTTTGGGAAAGTTTTATCGTTGTATAATATATATTTACTACTACTAGTATTTATGACCTGCCAATGCAATGAAAACCTTTAATACAAGATACCGAATCACAAATTTTCTAATCACTTTCAGTTATAATTAATTCAAAGTTTTTAAATAAAGTGTGAAATTTTAATAAGAACAGATATATATATTTTTTTTTCTTCATTTACAAAGAAATTATAAAATAACCTGAACTAAAATAAAACTTTCCAGTTAAATCCAAGACACGATTTAGTACATCCCTAAATTATTGTTTTTTAAAATTTTAAAACTGATATAGTTAACTAGCACACATATAACTTTTCCATACAACTTTTTGTTACTTTATATTTAATTAAATCTATTACGAGTTTACAGAAATTTTTTTGTCCATACTAAACTGTTTATTGTAGGGCTGAAATGTATTGACAGTTTAATTAGCTTTGGCCAAACTTTTCCTTTAAAGGACAGTTTTCCTTATTAGTTTATATCCAAAAAGTTTATCTTCTATTGTTAACCATTACCATGAAGAAAACGCATAATATATAAAAGCCATATACAATTATAAAATATAGATACCTTATTCCTTTTCATAATACTACTATATATAATGAATATACATTAGATTCCAAAATTTAGCTACTCGACCTGCCGGCTTAAACAAAAATGACAAAATTTGGCTTTTCATAAACCAAAATGAATCCCTTTACGATAATATGTTAATATATAATATAGGTATTCATTAATATAATTTACAAATTAAATACAATGTTGCAAATACGCACATTAATTCGGGTAGGAGAGCTTTTTTAAACTGTATATCTCAAAGTTTTATATATTATATATATATATTGGAGTGCCGATAGCCGAGCGGTTTAAGACGTTGGACATTGAGTCTGAGTTAGAGATAGTGCGGGTTCGAATCCTGCTTGTGACCGTTGCACTTTTTATCAGTGCACTCATCTCAATTATATTTGGGTGAGCGTGTTGAGATATCTTTACTTTGGTCCTAAGGGAAGCAATGAAGTTAACACTATCATCGCGAAATAAATAGATTTGTAATCAAACCAAGTATAGCCCAATAAGTTTTACGCGACGTGAAACACAATTTACCTGATGTAAGAGTCTGTTCCTAACAGTCTGACGAACTTCCTTCATTACACGAGAGAATAAAAACTCATTTTATTCCTATAAAAGTAATTACACAAGAACCCAATTATACTCGTACTCATGTAATCAACCCATAATTAAATTTTCGAAATACGCTGTGTGTAAAGGGACTTTTTTTAAGTGTATGGTGTAAAAAACTGCATATTTTACGGTAAAATTTTCTGGGTTATGCCCGTAGTGTAATTACATTTTACTTTACAATTTAAACCAAAAATCAGTTACATTTCACAGATTTACGAACTAAACAATCAAAGATATACCAGTCTTTAAAAAAACCTAATTAGAGAATGTATATTAAAAAAAAAAATCTGTTTACATGGACACACCAATGTTAAACATTTAAAACCTGATCGTTTATACATTTTTAAGAGTGTATAATGTCATTAAACTTTCAATCTGTGAAAATAGTCTGCATAAAGTTACGTACCGTTAAAGAAACTAACTAGAAACATTTACTTTATGATTAGTTGCTAAAGATTGTGTAAAAGTTTAGACAGATAAAGGTTCACGACCGCCTCAGTGATGTTGTAATCCCCGTCAGCCCTTGGCAATATCGTCCCATTAGCCGTAATCTTAGCAAACAGCCGCCACTTTAACACCTTCAAACATTTCCTTGACATATTTTAAATTATAATCTTGTTGGGTTTAAATATTTTATGAAGACGATTATCCTCCCGCGGATCATAAAGGAACAACTTTTTCATTATCAGGCAGAGGGCAGGTGGCTTTTAACTTCCATTACTACTATGATAGATAGGGGACTTATATATTATCATAAGAATATTATATAATGTTTTTATTTTGTACCAGATATATACATGTGTACATTGTAAAAGTGTCATCAATAATATATTTGTATTATATTATAATTGCGACAGAGACGTTTTTGTTGTTAATTTCACGCGCAAAACGACACGACCAATTGTATTGTACTTTTGCAAGGACAAATGTACAGTTCCTGGCATGATAATAGACTGTTTAATAATTGGAAATCCCTCCGTGCTATGGCCTGCTTGTTTTAAAAGTAGGGAATATCACATCTTGATCGCTGAAGATGTGTAATATTAATGAAATGAGCCTGCCAAATATGAAAATCTGTTTTTTTTTTGTAAAACTTTTTATTATTTTCAATTTGTTAAAATCTATAGTGAGTGTGAATATGCAAGTAATAACCATTATTTTTATTACTTTTAAAATGTAACCGATTAGGTCAATATTGATCCTAAAGAATTTCCTACAATTACCGAAGATTGCCTTTAAAGCAGTCGTCAAAAACAGTGTTAGAGAAAAGTTTGTTGGTGGGTGCTTTTGAAATAAAGACCTATGTCCATCACTAAATGTTAGAAAATCTTAACCATAATTTTCAGGTTGTCAGGAAACATAAGCATAGTGTCAATGTTAATGTACATTAACTACAAAGTGTAAATGAATTTTAAAATTTTAAAATTCATTTTCCAAATTTAAAAACTGTAATTAAATATTAAGCGATAGATGTAAAAAAACACGTTTTTGTGTAATTCTTACTAAAATTGTAAAGACTGATAAAAATCAAATCAATACTTCACTTTTGACATAAGTAGGCTTCCCTGATCTGTGCTATATATTTTCGTAATCGGCAAACTGAACAAAATCAACTATGGAAGACATACTAAGAACGAAGAATATTCCAGTGGCAATAAATATAAATTGCTGGTGTATTTTCTTAATAGTTGCAATAAGTTAAACTTACTATTGGTGTCTTAAATATAATTCACTCGAACCATCAGTGGTCACAAACGTGCAATGTCAAATAAATTGCGTCCAAAACTGGTAAATGCTAGCAGTGCAAATATAACTGACATTGTATTTTAAATTTTATTATTACATTTAGAGACAGTTATGAAACCCAAGTAAGTTGTGTTTTAGCAAAAGTAGGCTTCTCAGAGATATATATTTTCTTCATCGGAAGAGAGTTAAAATCAGTGATGAAAATGAAACTAATAACGAAGTCAATTAAATGACCAAAAATACTAATTCCTTAACATATTTCCTTGATCATTGGACAAGTATTCTACAATAAATACGATATCCTGCCACACATTTAATAAAGTATGAGAAACACCCTTTTAAGAAACTCAAAGAGTTTATTAAAATACATGTAAACGTATATAAAAACTTTATAAAACGTCTTTTCAAATAGGGATTTTTAACTCAAAGTCCTTAGACATTAAAAATCAGACCAAAAACAATGAAACCTGTTCCATGTAGAAATGTAACTCTTATTAACATGAAATTAATTGGTTATAAAATAGTAATAAATTTTATTACAAACTTTTTTTGTAGTACAGTGGAGAGGGTGTACCTTCGTGACCTGGACAGGTAAAACAGGCACTGCCACTGTGTTACTTCCCAGCTTGCTTGTTCTTGTACAAGCGGGTGATTTTGCATGACTTCCATGTTTTGCGCGTACACTGAGATACACGGTTAGTGCAATACTAGCTGTGTAATTAGTTTGGTAGTAAAAAATAAGTTAAATTTGTATTAAAATATTATTCTTGAATTCAGATATCCCATTTCGTGCAAAAATTTTAACTATAGGTGAACCGCTAACAAAGAAACCTGCGCAGAAGCAAATATTTGAGCAGCACAGCGCAGGAGGGGCCCCCCTCCGGCGGGGGGGGGGGGAGTGGCGAGTGGGCGGAGCATCTTCCTGTCAGCTGTTTAAATCTTGTCTTGCTCGCGCCATATTGTTTATACTGCAGTTACTTACTTGGACCGTTCAATTCGAACGAGTCAGTCAGGTGAACGAGTGATCCGGATCGGAGTGTTTCAAAATACCCGTTCACTTTGAAAGTTTTGTTCAATTTGGCCTGGCAACTGAATAAATTTGATACTTTTTTCCAAATCAGGTGAAATGAAAAATGAAATGAAAATGGTTTATTTTCTTAAAAATTGTTCAATAACACACATATACACGTTTTGCAACAAACGTAAGCAAATATATACAATGTCTGAAATCATGTGTCAGAGTGTAGGACGGTACTTATACGTAGTTAATTATTTCTTATTATAATAAACCTTGCATTAATTCTATTCATTCAATTAAAATTTGAAATAAGAAGAATAGTATAACCGGGATGAGCCTACATGGGCCTAGGACCTGTGCGTAGGCTCTGGTCGTAAATATTGGAACTCAAAACTAATAATAGAACAAATGATTTTATAAATAAAACATAGTAGTTTAGTAATTTTTGATATTATTAAATGGTTTTAGAATTTATTTTTAATCCAGTTTTTAAACCAGTAAAGATTTGGTAATTGCAACACAGAAACGAAGTTGTATCTCAAACACACGTTACGGTACAAAACTTGAGAAATATAATACAAATTTGTTACACTGAATGTTTTTTTTTTAATATAGAAACTGTAATGACGACTTGTTGCGAGTAGGCTACCGTGTTTTATGAGTTCTTAACGCTAAAAAAAATTATGGTTGCCTGTAAAGTCGGTTTTACGGGCGAAGATTTTACGTGACAACGTCTTTTTCTCGGTAGAATATTTATTGATATGAATATTATTAAATTGCACAATAGGAACAAGGAATTGAAGGAAAATAAGAATTGCACAAATTTTAACTATAGAAATATATTTTGTTTACTAAAACATTGTACATAATTTGAAATTAATTAAAATTTGTTATTGTAAATGGTAAAGTTGAATAAAACATTTACTAAAATTGGAATTTAAAATTCTTGCTAAACACAGTTAAATTCTAACTCCGCGCGTGGTGATTGATCGGTTTAGTTCGCTTGTTTGGTCGCACTGTTATGACAGGTTAGAGGTTATAATTTGTTATTTTAAATGTTTGACTAGCAATACGCGCAGTTTCTTCTCAAGCGACTGAATTACGATTGATTGCAGAGTGATTTAAACTAATAATTTACTTAACACTATCAACATTTGTCAATAGTATGACATAACCTATAAACTCAGTTTCTCAACTTTTGTGTCAATGTAACAATTAATCAATCAATCATAGTTTACGATAATGAAATATCAGTGTACAATTATTTACCTTTATTGTTGTAGTTGTTGTAAATGACGAATCTAAGCACTCCACATTTTCACGAATAAACAAAGTTATCTGCTTTATCCCGTGCGGCGGACCCACATTATCTGCTTTATCCCGTGCGGATCCCGAGCGGCGGACCCACTGGACGGGCATCGTAACGTTACCGGGCGTTACACTTTTTCATGAGTGACTCCGAGCCGCAACCTAATTTAAGACGTTGTCACGTCAACAGTATGAAAATTAATGTATAAGTAAGTAAGAATGGTTTTGATTAACAAATTTCTTATAGTCATTAGTTCTGCCTCGAAGAAAATTAATTCTAAAGAATATGTTGTACTCTTAAAGAACATTATTTTGTAAAGCAAAAATGTACTTGCGGATTTTATTTGTCAAAAAATTAATGTGTTTTGACACATTCACATATAATGTGATTTTTTTAATATACTTGCAGGTATTGAATCGTATCCAAGAGCGAAATTTCCTCTCAAACTGGATACGTAACGTATAACCTCTTGTAACAGTGCGTAAGTTAAAGGTCGAATGAAGCCTACAAGATCTGTCTTCGAAAAAAATTGATATATTTGAGCCATTAGAGTTCGCCTTGTTCTGACCCACAATAGTAAAGAATTTATTAAAATTCGTTAGCTACTTCAAGCTGAATTTTGTGATTGAATAATTTGGTATTTAGCAAATATTTATTTAGGGAAGAAACTTTGTTAACCCCTCTACCACTCAATTTAATTAAAACCCCCTAAAACATATTTAAATCCCCATTAGCTTGGTCGAATTTATTACAAAAATAATATTTTTTACTTGCTTTAAATTTCTGCTTAAAATGTTCCTGCAATTGACATAGCGGATTTTAAGCTCCACATTAAATGGTTGCTTTTTCACTAATTTACATAATTTATCTCTTTGTCTTATAGCACTTATAGCATAAACTAAATCTGAAGTATTCCATCGTTTTAGCTTTTTTTGACCTCGTTTTAAATTTATTCGATTGTCTATTGAAATTGTAATAATATTCTGAAGTTGTAATGTAAAAACATTTAACATTAGTGCTGTTAAAAGTTGATTGCCAATTAGCATTTAAAAGGTTATCATATGGTAACGCATGGTCGATATAGGTGCGATGTGCAGGATCGATCTGAGTGGAGGCGTTCTGTGTAGTAGTGTGCGTAATATTATTTTAATGACTCAGCCTGGGTAGTATGAAAAGTGGTGGTAACTTAATCGATTAAATGTTTAAAATGTGTTGTTATTTATAAAAATAAATTATTTTCAAACAATGCAATGTGTCTGTTTGATGTTTAGTAATTTATTTAAACATTTGTAGTGAAATAATCTTATGATAAATCAAAGGCATATTAATCAACCAAGTCCATTGTTCTTAAGTATTAACGTTTAAAATATGTAGTAATGCATATAGTAACATACAGTTAATTTTTGTTAATAATTTCTATTAGTAATATATATTTAAATTTACTAGATTCCTGAAACAATACATTTATTGTTATACATCTTTCCATTCACTGTAAAATATGTTGTTTCTTCCTCTATCCGAACACATTTTTTCAAGCAGATCTTTTCGTTCACTTGGTCATTACAACCAGTCGTTCATTCGTTCATTTTGTTCAGTCAACACGACGATCACCGGTAAAACACGCTCTAGCGGGAAGGCTTAGTAACTCTGTACTGACCGGTTCAACTGAACGGGTCGCAGCAGTGAACGATACCGAATGAGCCGGATTAGTCAGCTGATTTTATTAGATTGAAATAGAGTTAGCGCCGAGCAGTGGTGGGGATGCTTGGAGGGGCGGTGGAGGGATATTTACCCCACCCTGCGTGAACTCAAATCAACCAAGGTTTTTTTGTTAGCGGTTTACCTATAACATACAAGTAAGGGGGAATTGTAATCATTGTTAGGAGTAGAAATTTCCAGCGCATGCTTGTTATAATGCTACCTATTATTACTATCTGCCACTTAGCGTAGATCATAACTGTGTCGGTAAACTTATTCCCGGTAAAGAAAATTATACCGAATCGTTCCTATGCCTCCGTTTGGCATGAAACAATAACACTGAGTGATATTTGTACGTTTTATAGGCTACATAGTAAGTGACTGTTTCTATAATTAAATAAAAATTCCAAACAATAAAAATTGGCAACAGAATGCTCATATGGAGTTTCAATCTTATTTGACATATACCGCTCGACAAAAAACTATATAGTTAAGTATACATGAATTGAAGCATAAAAAATGTAGCACAGGGTTATTGCAACACTTATATTCTCAGTAATAAACCTAGAATACAATTAAGGGTAATTTTATATCGTTATAAATCATAATAGATCAATTAATCTTTTACATATTTGGTTATCGGGCTAGCGGCCCGTGAGGACGGACAGAGTAAAAAATATTAAAAGAGGATCAGCCTATCCAAAAAATATTGTTTTACGTAAAATACTTTAAATTGGATTGGACGTTCAATGCTTGTAACTTATAAGTATGAAAATATTCAAAATTGATTACGTGTATTTAAAATGCCCTTGTATTCAAATTACAATTCAATGTGACTGTAATGATTCAGTTACATATGATATATTATACACCGAATATGAAGAGTCTACAAAACATATGATTATCTATTCATAAATATAATGATTTTCCTTATACACAGAATACACCTCATAGCATTACATTTGACGTATTTAAGAGACACTTTCTAATTGAGTGAGTTTGTGTATAACAGTTATTATTTTTCTAAATAATTTTAAATTTGTAACCATTTTACAGGGATGGATTTTGTTACTTTATATCCCTGAGATTAAGACAATGTCATTTAAATGTGATTTATTACACTATTCCTATACGGATATACGATTGTGTTTTGTTATATGTTGGATATACAAATATTTTCTATTTATCCTTTATTTTATTTGGTCAGGTATTTCCTAACAGCTTCACCGTATAACACAAATTTTGAAACTAATCATATGGATGTGAATTTAGTTAGCTATTGGAGGTTAAAAGTGCATAATAAATAACTAAGAATTGACTTATCAGGTATAATTTTCAACTATTTTCACCTCACATTATAAAATACAATTATAAAGTTTGTAATGAAGTTAAGTATGAAGAAGTATATTCCAAAACTTTATCACATTCAGTATAATACGTATTATTTAACTTAAACTGGAATCAACATTATATTAATGTATAAGTTAAGGTATTTAAATCAGTTTGTAAAGTAATTATTTCCTTGCAAACTATTATACAGTTTAATCCATGGTTAGTTTGCTGAATATTTTATCTTAACTATAAATATGAATAATTAAACGAGACAAGAACTCTAACATTGAGTACGTTATTTACCACGTACCACCTGCAATATAGTTAATTTTCCTGAAGTTTAAAAGTTATGAGTCAATACTGATTGAAGGATTACTGCTGGTTATTTTTAATTAGGTTCTAAGATTCAGGCGAACTTTTCAAGTAAGAGGATGGAAAAAAGCAATTTGATACATCCATTTTTACTTAGTAACATGGCTACTATCTGTGTGAATTATATCATAACTATGATGTGTATAAACGTTAATAATGATATTTAGTACAAAAAACTACTCCACACCTTTTTAAACTTAACTTTAAATAAAATAAAGTTA
Organism: Homalodisca vitripennis; assembly: GCF_021130785.1. Lineage (NCBI taxonomy): Eukaryota > Metazoa > Arthropoda > Insecta > Hemiptera > Cicadellidae > Homalodisca > Homalodisca vitripennis. The sequence continues at coordinate 131,145 of NW_025776255.1, forward strand.
TGGTTTTATACGGCTAAACTTATTCTATCGTAATATAAAGTTTACTGTACTTTGTATAAATATTTTTATTCCAATAAACAACCAATATGTGTTTAGAATCAATTTTAATATTGACATCAAAAAGTACGATGAGGGTGTATGTTACTGAAACAGTTTTAAGTGAACTTCAGCGACCATTTTGACATCTGTAAAATGGATAACATTAATGGAAATGTGGAGTTGCAGAATAAAATTTTGATCTACATACAATTATATCGATAATTATCATGTGAAATAATAATACATGTAATCAAACTATTAATCGAACATGTCGATTATGTTTCATGACCCCGCCAAAAGATTTTTATGTGCACTTCATAGCTCATAAATCAATAGACTAGCAAAGATTCTTTTTTGTTTACCAGGAGGCATTGAATAATGAACAAATACAAAGTTGTAATTCTCCAAACTCTATATACCATACATATACGATTGTCAACCATAACTTTCATGAGTACTATGACAAAGTAATAAAAATACCTTTTAGCATAGAGATGGTCAATCATTACATATAAATAAGCTAGATGACAATAGAGTAATTAACCAGTTGCAAATTCCTCAAAGAGCATGAGTCACGTACTAAGAGTCTCCAGTACCTCGGCCTCTACAATGCAGTGCGATGTGGTTCTTTGAATACAAATATACCACTCATTTTCAAGTTATTTGCGCTCGATAATATGATTACTATGTGTAAATCATTGTAAAGGTACATTTTTATTTTTCATGTCGTGGATATTTACGTCTGAAACAACTGGTGTTATGCTGGATTAGGGTTTTCTCCAAGTAACTTTTAATAATACTAGAAGTGTTTAGGCAGTTATTATTAATAAAGAAGACTTTTATTCAGCATATTATTTATATTAATTACATTTTTGACAGTTATTTTACACATAAATAACCCATTTATGTTTTTTCAGGTATAAAACTTGAAATATAAACTTTATACTGTCATATTGTTTAAAATATAATATAGCATATTATTCTGAAATATCAGAAAAATTTAAATAGTTGAGTATTTATTTCAATTCGAATACTAAATTTATTAAAACACATATGTTCATGTCCCTTGCTCGAGTCGGAATGTTGAAATAATATCTGAGAATTCGAATGTCTGTTTTAGTTATTAATAATGTAAACAACAATACCCCTAGAGAAACGCATAATGTTATTTATTGGAGTGGAAGCAGACTAGCTATTGCTAACGGCTAACAAACTTTAACATACCGCAAACAATTAACTCCAGTATTTACCTGTCTGGGATCTGCTAATGAAGTGCTTATAAACTACTGAACCAAAAATGTGTAGCAGTACTCTTTATATATTAAGTGTATATATATATATATATATATATATACATATATATATATATATATATATATATATATATACATTTTTACTTTACGTAAACAAATACTGTCTCCAAATAAGCAATTTATAAGAGCATTTTATTAATCTCATTTATTCTCAAGATTTTATATTCATAGTTTAAACCATTTATGCAACAACTTTTTAAAATATTTTAGCTTATTTTTTACTAAATTTTTAACTAGTGAACAAAGACGAGAGCCATAGTTTGTATGCATTATTTATAAGAAGATTTATGTAACCTTCAGTTGAATTACATTAAAAAACATTTTATCTTGTCATCAACATCATTGTATAATTTATTTTTTTGTCTCATATTTTTATACAATCTCATATATGTTTATCATTGTATTATACAATTTCAAAATCGTAGCCATTTCATGTAAGATACTTGTAAAAAACCATATTTTGTTAACAAACGAAAACTAAATTAAATATTATAGACTTTATATCAATAGAATACCTAACACTAAGTAATGAAATAAGATTATAAACATTTTACCTATTATAAATTTAATAATAATAACATATCTTTATTTTTATTGATACATATTCATCTAACAGTAAAGTAAGGATAACAAAGCTAAACATGTAAATTAAACGCAACTTATGTGAATAAATAATTCCTCTACTGAATGCCACAAAAAATGTGTTATTTTGAAAATACAAAGACACTAAATATGTATTTATAAGTAGACTACATTATTATATGAAATATCCTATAATACTGAAAACTGTTATCTTAAACCAAAAAAACATACAAATTAGGTAATAACCAAATGATAATATAATGATATACATATTTATTAGTGCATAATTTAAACACTATTACGGATGTTGGATAGAAGTTGATTACAACGGCGGCAATTAGGTTTTATTTAAGTTAGGTAGACTTCTAAGAACTAAATAGTTTATTACCTGATTTAAAAATAATTTTAATGTACTAGGTAATTGATAATATCTGTCAGAGAAAACACAAGGGTCGGCCGGATAAATGAAATGTTTACTAAAATTGGTTTATATGTTTTATTTATAAATAAGAACAAATCTCCCTCCCAATAACGTGTGATTATTGTATTTTATCCTGAATAGAAATGACTCTTTACTCGCTTAATATTTTTTAAGAGTCAGTGATTAATTAGGGTACCCTTTCAATACCTTAGCAATAAACGCTAATATAATATTTACGATAACAATGTCTGCTTTAAATTCAAAATTATCATATGGCTCCACCGTAATAGCGTATGGGCTTTCACTAAGATAATACGGACTAACATTACTACACAACGACCATAAATATTTCAAAGTGTTACTGAAAGTATAAGGCTATTCACTAATATATTATTATTTAATTTTTTGCCCATAACGGTCACTTCACTCTCTGGCTTCAAGCCATTGCCATTATAAATTAAAACTTTACGTCATATGAATTTATTCAAGATATTTTAATATCTTCAAGGGGCAATAAATAAGTTTTAGGTATGTCACTAAGTCAAAAAAGCTTATTTATAATCCACAAATTCAAAATACGATGCCACGTAATAGCAGCAATAATTGGGGAACGAAGCAACTTTTAAATGGAAAAGCAGTTCTGCAATTAAAACAATTACGATATTTCTTAATTGTAGGTGCCTCGGATATAAAAGCTGCTCGACGGCACTTGCTTTATTGTCAAGTAGGGCGCGTCTTCAGATCTCTGCTCTGTTTTTGCCGTACTATATTACAAATGTCGGACAATATAACGGTTATATTACTATGTAAATTTTTTATTAACAACGTGATGTTTATTTCCTTACATTATCGATAATAAGCGTATACATGCACTGTAAATATGTACTGAACTGATAGAAAACACTATAATGTCAGTTAATTTTAATTGTACTATCTGAACTTCATCTATCTGGATCCCCAAGATATCTGAATAGGCTTCACAGAGTGGCTAAGTTATGATGTGTTATAAAGTTGCGTATTAAAGTTCAATATTCAGCACAGTATTTTAATAATTATGGCAACGAAAGAATAATGTCATAAGGAAATATTAATGTTATATTTGGCCTTAGAGAAGTATAGAAATGAATTTCTTGCAATATATAAATTAATGAAATGAGATTTAGAATAAATAATTATATTACTGCCATAATAACTGTACCACGCTATTGTTCTATAATAAAAAGTGCAGTCAAATACTATGTTGATATTGAGAACACCGGAAGATATCTTGAAGTATTCTAATGGCATAAGACGTATAGGTTATTTGGTGTTCTTTTTATAGCATTCAAAGCTTCCTCAGCAGAAAATATTACCTTAAAATGTCTGCTTGGTAGTACTTAAAACCTGAACTATGTTAGAAACCATCGCTTGTCTGCTACAAAATAGGGGCCTGTTAGTATTAAGAGGCCCAGAAGATTCGGCAACGAAGAAGCTCAAAATTAACTCTACGCCATTTTGACATAAGAGACACATTCACTAAATAATGTAGTGCGATCCAGGTGAAATGGTACTCTCATTGTCTCTCCTGCGCACCTGATTCAGATTCCAGACGCTGTACTGATAGGAACGTGAAGTGGAGCTTAACTCAACATTCTCATTACCTTATCCAATTCCAACTATAGCTATGTTGTCTTATTTGTAATTTTGCTTGTTCTTAGTAATAAATGTATTTAAGAAGATTACCTCACTTTTAATGTTATGTTAGCAAAATATTAGATACAATCTATTTTCTTTTACTCTATTCTTAGTTTATCTAGACTACCGTTAATGCGTATTAGCTTCATTAAAACGTTACAAACACGGTTATACTGAAAAAAAAGAAAACGTACGAAAATAACTAAATGCTTTTATCAGCTAATTTCTATAGTTATAATTTTACCCTTCTTAGCAGTAAACCTCACATATATAGCCGTGAGTGTATGTATAAATATTCAACATTAGAACAAGAAGAACTGAATTATGACATTAGAAATAGTTTTCAAGAGGTAAAGTGATACAAGAGGTAGAATACAACGCTTTTTTTGAAGATTTTAACCACCTATCAATTTGTATTCTCCTGATAGCGTCGACAAAGTACACTTTGAAATTTCCTTAATCTTTAAAGATTTTCATAATGTACAACTTTATTTTATTGAATTGTTGTTAGATGTGCAGTATTTCTTGACATAAATTACAATGGTCGTTTAATATACTGTATGTACTGGAAAGGTTCTTGCTTAGTACAAAGATAGCAAATTAAAATTTTTTATTAAATGTATTAAAATAGTTTTACTGTAAATAAATGAAGCATTGTATATTCAGTAATTATTTAAAGTTGTGTAAAAAGTAGAATAAAATGTATTAATTTTATGAAAATTTTGTTTTAATGACGGTTAAAAACTTTTTGAAAATATATAAAAAACTTGTGTAGCCAGAATTTAAAATACTATTCAGAACCATATTTCTTTCTTTGCTCGTGTTTAATGCACTAAGGTTAATGCTTGTACATGAAACTTACTCAAACATACATTAAGATGAAACTGAGTTTATAATAAAGGCGTCGGAACACGAATAAAATAAACAATCTAACCCATTACAGTGAAGTGTGACAAGGAAACGTCATTTACCAACAAGCCTCGTATCCCAACCAGACAAGACTGAATAGGTATCTTGGTGTTGTCTCTCCTGTGTTTCTGTCTTCCTCACCGACATGTATTGTAAACAGCTCCCGGCGTAGCGTAAGTGTTACAGGTTTACCTGTCATGTTACCTCTTCGCCGTTTTTCTTTCCTTTTTGTGAAGATGAATTTTACCAACAATTGTTCGGTGTTAAAAGTGTTATAATGTGTGAAATTTGAGCTTAAAAATACAAAAACTATTCTAAATACGAAAAAACGTTAATACCTATATATAAAATATTTCTAGAACTAAGTTCCGATGGAAAGTTCAGAACTTAACAAAACAATTGCGTATAGGAGAACAAACATAGTGACGGAATTTTCTCAAAGAATCAGATGAAGTTCAAGCTTATTATCATAATAGATGCATGTCATCTTTTTATGATGGGACAAGCTCAACATCTTGTAGACATACATCGAGTGTAGATTCTAAAGATTTCATAAGTTACTGCGTGTATTACTGTAAACAAATTCATCCGAATGCCAATTTTCCCTTAACGAAATTAAAGAAGATTTTGATGGTGATATCCCAATATTAAATACATTAAAAAAAAAATTGAGTGATAGTTTTGATAACGATCTTGTGTTTCCTTCAATGAAAGGAGATACAATCATTACATTTAAAAAAGCAGGGAAAAACTTTAGTAGAATATGGTATGAATCACGATCAGATGACGTAGAATATGAAAAAAATATATTTATATTTTCAAGTTCACTGAAAAAAAACATAAATATTCAAAAAAAAAAAACTTTTGGAAAGAAATAATGGTTTCTTGATTCAATTTCGATAAGAATTGGAAAAAATATTTTAAATAAATTAAAAATATATGATAAAAAATAGAAATAAAAAAAAAATTTACTAAGACTCGAATTCTGTTTTTTGATTTATTTAAAAATTTCCACGTAATTTTTAAATATGCATGATTCATTATTATTTTGCCTATTGCTTACAAATAGCACTGGTATAAAAAAATTATAATTTAAATAAATAATAACAATTTTTCCAAGTAAATAATACAATATATAGTGAAAAATGTCAATATTTTGTTTATTTTCCATTTTTCTGCAGTTTTTTCAATTAAACTACATATTTTATATTTCATTTCTTCAAAATAGACAAAAAAAGAAAATAATGAGCCGTCAGAGAACCTTTTTTGATAAAAAAATTTTTCAAAATGGTGATTGAAAATTATCAAAATATTTTTTTAAAGTGAAATTTTATTATAACGGCACTCACATTTGTGTAATGTTTGAATATCACATAATAAGAGTTGATTCATGTATGGAATTACATATACTAACGTTCAAACTTATAACCCTAAAGTAAAGAAGAATTTCCATGGACTAAACGGCACTTACGTACCAGGTTGCATATTCAAAGAACCTTTACATGAAGAGTTATTACAAAGATAGGTAGACATATAAACATACAACATGAGTTAAAGTATCTTGAAGCCCCTTAATAACTTAAACACTTATTTTAAACTTATCTGCAATCTTTGATTAGCACAGTGGCTATCAGGGTAATAAAATAGAAAGTTTTAATAAAAGTAAACTTTGAACTGAAATTAAAACAAATATCGTACTTGCTTTCATCGATAATTAATGCAATGCAAATATACTAACCACAAGCTAACTAAAAGTAACAATCTAACACTCACTATAGGTTTAAGTACTGCTTTAAAAAAACAACTTAGCTGCCTTATAACTGATGTAGGTTTTTAAATAATCTTTAATATCGCAATAAAAATACCTTTTATCGGAATAAATTGCTATTGCCCTAAGTATACACATTTTGACTTAATTTATTACTCAGACTTCTTACCTTTATAAATTCTTGTATTAATATATTTAATTATAATTAGTATTAATGAGAAATCAAATTCCTTTCCTGAACAACATAGTTTCATTAGTCGTTACATTCTAAGTGTGTTATGTATGAAGCTGAGAATATCGAATATAGATTTATTTTCAACTGGCATAAAAAGTTTTTTACAGAAATATTTTATCATGCAGTTTTGGAGTGAAATTGTTTGTTTTTTTACTGTGCTAATAACCTCTTACACTTACAGGCTCTAAAACACTGGTCTTTAAAGTTAATCCTAAGTTGATCAGAATATTGGAACATTTTTCAGTGTCTATCGCATAACCCAGGTCTGTTTAGAATTACATTTAAAGCTATATGCCTTAGAATTTTCCTTTAGTTTAGTAGATAATTGAGTGCGAAGTTGCGAGTAACTGCTTGTAAATATCTAAAGATTTGTCATTGTTTCTGTTATGAAAGTATTTTTGTCATTTGCCACATTGTATTGCACAACAAATGATTTGTGTCTATGTATTGGAAAATATAAAAAGCTAGTTAATTTAATCATGGTTTTCTCAGAAATAGCTGTAAAATAGCCAGAAATTTGGAAAACATATTCGGTCAAATATCGTTATGTACACATGTTCATTTTCTGATTTATACGATCTAGTATACGTTGTATTGTAACAATATGTAGTTCCCTTTCCCCGTACTGAACGATATTTAACGCCATTATAAGCAAAGTGTATTTATTCTCACGGAATTTTTATTTGTAAAAATATATATGGTACAAGAATAATATCAGTGCTTTAATAATCTTAAACAGGATTACTTTTGTTTGTCTCAGCTCGACGACACTGCCAGAGATAACCCGCATGTCAAAGAGAGACTTTTCTATCACCCTTCCCCTTTTTAAGGATTGCAGATGTGAGTCTTTCTCAGATATAATATATCGTGGGATTAATATATCGAGTCTGTTCTTTTTAATTATTTACTTTGAATTACCATTACGAATAAAATTGTAAGAATCAGAAGAGCAAAGAAAAATGTTTTAACTTATGAGGCAGCATTCTGTCAGAAAAAACGTCAAGCTATTGATTTTGTTTGTAAAAGTAATGTAGTTTCGCTTTATTTAAGTAAACAACCATACTAAACATTATGACCAAAATAGTAAAATTCTTGTAGTTCAATTATTTTAAATGTTAAACGTACAAGTTAATGCATTAATATTATGGAAATTAAAACATTAACTATGAAAAAAGAGAATTAATATTTTAAACTTTCAATCTAATTGTGTTTGGGAATTTTCACATGAGTAATCTATAATAATTGTTCATAAACAGAATTTTGATTTATTCAGGTTAATATATTTTAAAATTCTTAATTGGCTGTTTTGTGGACAAAAACAGCTTATGTGCGGATGCGTAAAGTGTTATATGCAATAGTTAAAAAAATTATACTGAAATAGTATTAATATCGTTTATTTACTCTTTACATATTTAGTATGAATAATATAATATAATGAATAATTTTTATCGACTGGGAATAATAACTACACAAATTATTTGAAAAATTATGTTATAGAATGGTGCTAATTATATTTTGAGTTTTTAAAATTATTATGCCTTAATTGCGTTACGTATCTGAATTACAATCTCTATTTTTATAATATTATAATCTTCGTATTTTGATATTTTACATAAATCATGATAATACCTTTCTAGTTTCTACTAAGTAGTTCGGGATAAGAGGAGGATCAGTTTAGATAAAGATATCGCAAGGTACTGCTAGTGCACATGTTTATTGAGTACATCGACACCGTTGGACAATTAAAATTTAACGCTGCAATTCATTATCCCTTAAATTGACTCAAATAGTTCTTTAACGATCATAAGTATCATAAGTATTTAATTCATAAATTAATAGTAAACATTATGTACAAACTTTAACCTTCTCACTGTAGTCACCAAGAATATAAAACACAGTGTAGTATCACCTAAGTTGATTTTATAACCTATATTATTCAACATAAGACACAGAGTGATACATAATACATCGAGGTATTTTACCATACACTTTTAAAAACTGCATGTATTAATATAATTAATTAATGATACATTGTTTTTCATCAATAACTTTTTATATAATAATTCCTAAACAACTCCCCATATCCTTAAGTGTATATGTCATAAAAATTTAATAAATAATTCTTTTGTGATCGAAAGCAAGTCTTTCTTGGAATTTGATTGCGATGCAAGACAGGTACTTATAAGAGAATTCGTAACTTTGTAACTTTTAATGTTGGTAAAAGGTGTTTTTTTTCCGGGGAGGGATAAGAGAATAATAATAAATTATTTTTTGCGTAGAACATAAAAACAGGGTTATAGCAATCGTCAAGTATATCGAGCTAAATTTTCCATTCGTTCTACCATCGAAGTCCCTTCCATACATACAATTTTTGCGTTCACTGTCTCTCACTCATTCGAATTGATCCACCACTTCCCCGGTCAGTCAGCCTATTGAGAGGTCTCCTATTTGTGTGCAATAAACTCGTCTATACTATAGAACGCATGTTTAATCAACGATGTTTTTAGACGAGCTTTGAATGCCTTCAGCATCGGGACACATTTAATCGAGTTCGGCAAGTTGTTGACAATTCGAACTCCTGCCTGAGAAGGCAAACGCCCGTGAGCTACCGTCCTGTGTCTTCCAGTTCGGTAGTCATCCCTGCCTGTAGTTGCATAAGAGTTTAAATCACTACCTCTTGTGTGTTCGCATTTCGATTTGAAAAAAAGACACGTTTCCAAGACGTAGAGGCAAGGTAATGTCAACAATTTTAGATTTTTGAAAGCAGGCCTGCATGACTCTCTCCATTGCAGTTTTGCAATTGTTCGAACTGCTTTTTTTAAGAATGAAAATTCTGGAAAAGTTTGCGGATGTGCAACCTCCCCACAATGCCAATCCGTAAGAAAGGTGTGGGTAGATCAGTCCATAATATGCCGTCATCAGTACCTGCGTTGGGCAGTATTCGGACAGTTTCCTCAAGACATAATTGCCTGAGGATAACTTTGTACAAACATAGTCTACATGACAATCCCAGAATGAATTTATGTACACAGGTGGCAAGGCTATAATGTGGGGTTCTCACACGAGCTAAAATACCCATAATACCTCCTCTATACTTCATGATCTTAACCCTCAAACCGTTCATCAAAATATATAAAACCAGGCCTGATATTAACCTAAGCCGTCAGGGCTCACGCCAATCTGGCCTTTGAACAACTAAGGTCTAGACTACGTGATGATACAGACTAGAATTACTTGCGCGGAGGATGTACTTAACGAAGTGTGGTAATATAACCCATTGTTCCTGATCATCATCAATTTGCAGACCGAGTCTACCAATAAAGCGCCAACAGTGTTCGTTGTCTAGCGACAGAGCCGTACCCGATGCAAGCAGCTAAAGAAAGTTTGTTTCACGTTGTCGGCAACGCATAGACAATCGATGCAGTCCGACGACCCGATTTTGCTAATATAAAATAAGAAACCCTCCCCCCATGTCAAATCAAAAAATGTGTGAGGTAGTAGTCAATCACCTAGCCCCCGTTTTACCCAAAATTGGATATAAACTCTTCTTATAAATTTACTGTTACGCCAAGGTACACCAAATAAGAATTTCAATGGACTAAAAGGCACTGTATTACCAGGTTGCATATTCTCAGAACCTTTACATAAAGAGCTATTACAAAGATAGGTAGACTTATAGACATACAACAGGAGTTAAAGGATCTTGAGGCCCCTTAATAACTGAAACACTTGTTGTAAAGTTAACTGCAGTCTTTGACGTGCACAGTGGCGATCTGGGTAATAAAATAGAAAGTTTTAATAAAACTACGCTTTGAAATGTAAATAAAAAAAAATCGTGTTTCCTTGGATTGATAATTAATGCAATGCAAATAAACTAACTAAAAACTAACTAATAGTAACTATCTAACACTCACTATAGATTTAAGTACTGCCGTAAAACACTGCTCTTTGAAGTGAACCATAAATTGATCAGAATATTGAAACATTTTTCAGTGTCAATCACACTGACACTGTCAACCATGACTATTTTGAATTATATTTAAACCTATATGCCTTAGAATTTTCCTTCAGTTCAGTAGATAATTGAGTGCGAAGTCGAGAGTAACTGCTTGTAAATATAAATATGTAAATATAACTGATTTGTCATTGTTTCTGTTACGAAAGTAATTTTGTCATTTGTCACATTGTATTGCACAACCAAATATTTGTGTCTATGTAGTGAAAAATATAAGAAGCTAGTTAATTTAATCCTGGTTTTCGCAGAAATAGCTGTAAAATAGCCAGAAATTTGGAAAACATATTCGGTCAATTATCGTTATGTACATATGTTCATTTTCTGTTTTATACGATCTAGTATACGTTGTATTCTAACAATATGTAGTTCCCTTTTCCCGTACTGAACGATATATTTTAACGCCATTATAAGCAAAGAGTATTTATTATCACGGAATTTTTATTTGTAAAAATATATATGGTACAAGAATAATATCAGTGATTTAATAATCTTAAACAGGATTACTTTTGTTTGTCTCAGCTCAACGTCACTGCCACAGATTACCCATGTCAAAGAGAGACTTTACTATCACCCTTCCCCTTTTTAAGGATTGCAGATGTGAGTCCTTCTCAGATATAATATATTGAGGATTCAATATATCGAGTCTGTTCTTTTTAAATGTTTACTTTGAATTACCACTACGAATAAAATTGTAAGAATCAGAAGAGCAAAGAAAAATGTTTTAACTTATGAGGCAGCGTTCTGTCAGAAAAACGTCAAGCTATTGATTTTGTTTGTATAAGTAATGTACATAGTTTCGCTTTATTTAAGTAAACAACTATACTAAACATTAGGACCAAAATAGTAAATTTCTTGTAGTTCAATGTTTTAAAATGTTAAACGTACAAGTTAATGCATTAATATTATAGAAATTAAAACATTAACTATGAAAAAAGAGAAAAATAATATTTTAAACTTTCAATCTAATTGTGTTTGGGAATTTTCACATGAGTAATCTATAATAATTGTTCATAAACAGACTTTTGATTTATTCAGTTTAATATACTTAAAATTCTTAATTGGCTGTTTTGTGGACAAAAACAGCTTATATGTGGATGCGTAAAGTGTTCTATGTAATAGTTAAAAAAATATATTGAAATAGTATTAATATCGTTTATTTACTCATTACATATTTAGTATGAATATTATAATATAATAAATAATTTTTATCGACTGGAAATAATAACTACACAAACTATTTTGAAAATCATGTTATAGAATGGTGCTAATTATATTTTGAGTTTTTAAAATTATTATGCCTTAATTGTCTGAAGTACAATCTCTATTTATAATATTTTAATCTTCGTATTTTGAGATTTTACATAAATCATGATAACACCTTTCTAGTTTCTACTAAGTAGTTCGGGATAAGGGGTGGATCAGTTTAGATTAAGCTATCGCAAGGTACTGCTAGGGCACATGTGTATTGAGTACATCGACACCATTGGACGATTAAAACTTAAAGCTGCAATTCATTATCCTTTTAGTTGACTCCAATAGTTTTTTTAACAATCATAAGTAACATAAATATTTAATTAATAAATTAATAGTAAAAATTATGTACAAACTTTAACCTTCTCACTGTAGTCACCAAGAATTTAAAACACAGTGCAATATCACATAAGTTGATTTTATAACCTATATTATTCAAAATAAGACACAGAGTGATACATAATACCTCGAGGTATTTTACCATACACTTTTTAAAACTGTATGTATTAATATAATTAATTAATAATACATCATTTGGCTTCAACGGTTTAACTTTTTATATCATAATTCCTAAACAATTCCCAATATTTTTACATGGATATGTCATAAAAATGTAATAAATCATGTTTTTGTAATCGAAAGCAGGCCTTTCTTGGAATGAGATTACAATGCAAGACAGTTACTTATAACAGAAATCTTAACTTTATAGTAAAGTTTTATAATGTCTACTGAAAACCTAATGAACTTAATGTTGGTAATAGATGTCTTTTTTCCGGGGAGGGATAAGAAAATGAATTTATGTACACAGGTGGCAAGGCTATAATATGGGATTCTCACACGAGCTGAAATACCCATAATACCTCCTTAATACTTCATGATCTTAACCCTCAAACCGTTCATCAAAATACATTACATCAGGCCTGATATTAACCTAAGCCGTCAGGGCTCACGCCTATCTGGCCTTTAAACAACTAAGGTCTAGACTACGTGAAGATACATACTAGAGTTACTTGCCCGGAGGATGTACTTAACGAAGTGTGGTAATATAACCCATTGTTCCTGATCCTCCATCATCAATTTGCAGACCGAGTCTACCAATAAAGCGCCAATAGTGTTCGTTGTCTAGCGACCGAGCCGTACCCAAAGCAAGCAGCTTAAGAAAGTTTGTTTCACGTTGTCGGCAACGCACAGACGATAGATGCAGTTCGAAGACCCGATTTAGCTAATATAATATAGGAAAGCCTCGAACCATGTTCAATCAAAAAATGTGTAAGGTAGTAGTCAATCACCTTGCCCCAGCTATACCCAAAATTGGATCTAATCTCTTCTTAAAGTTTACTGTTACGCCAAGGTACACCAAATTCCTTTATTTCAATGTTTCTCTGACAGAGATCGCATCACGTTGGAAAGACGAGATAAAAACTAACTGTATGTGGTGTGAGTTAATACGCCGTATATGTTCAAGACATACGATCCATCCATGGATGGATTAACGTTTTCTAAGAGGTTCCTTTAAGCGATTTTGAAATTAAAAAAAAAAATTATGCAAATGTCTCATGAACCTAAACATTAAAATAGTTTATTTTCAGTTGGGTTGTCGTTTTTATACATGAAAATGTCTGGTTATATAACATACTTATGACAGACGTTGTATTATATCTTATACTCTATTCGTTGTTACACTTTTACGATAGTTAACATAAATATTACAATGTTAAATATAATAGCTTTCAATCTGGGCTATATAAAATATGTCAGACATTAAAAACTGAAATTTTGGAGTTAGTTACTGGAGTACTAGATACAGAGTAAATATTCATTCAAAGGAATGTTAAAACCCGCCTCCGCGACGTTATAATCCCCATCACCCCTTTGCAATACCGTTCTATTAGCCCTAATCTTAGCAAACAGCCGCCACCTTAACACTTTCAGCATTTCCTTGACATATATTTAAATTAAAAATTAGTTTGAGATGAAATGTTCTTATAGATTCATCTTCTTCTTTAAATTTACCTCACTTTTGCAAACTTTAGTTACATTCCTCATCTACCGATTATATACATTTTATAATAGCACATGCTGTATTCATTTACTCACACACACAGTCCTCAATGAATATTGTTATTTGCAATTACTTCTTACAATGTAGTTGATAAGATTACAGTTTTTCTTTGTGGCATTAAAGAATTTAAGAGGCGAATATTACATTTTTACTTATATTGGGTGTCATTAAATACTCTATCATTATTCAAATTTCCATTTTAAAATAAGTCCATTTTTCATATATAGCTAATTATTCTATTGGTTACCGTCTCATGCACTTAAAAAGTGCTTAATGTTACTTAAAAATAACTACGCAATTAAAACCAAAAAAGCTATAAAGTTTATAATTTTAAAATATTTAGTAAATTAAAGTTAAATTAAGTTCGTAATTAAAGTTAAAAAATTATATCAGATGTCAAAATTGCGCGCCTAAACAATTTTCAAACAGTTAAATGTTCATTAACCCAAAAATGGAACAACAAGTGAGGCTAGTGAAATATGATTTATTTACATATAAATATATTGAGAGTTCTTTAAAAAAACAAAGACATAGTTAATGTTATACTAAGAGGCTTTCCTTATTTACAACCCTTAACCTTATAGTGTTGTTTAACGGTTGATCAATTAATTGTTGTGGCTGAGACCTGAATTAAACTGTTATACTAAATGTACCAAATACTAGCATATTTTTATACAAGGTTACTGTATGGTTCTTTCTATATACTTCTATACGTATCTTAATCAACATTTTAAGTTACGAGTACCTTTCTCAAAATGGTTAAACGTGTTGAGAATTAGTCTCTTTACTTAGATAGCAATATTCATATTCGGTTAATTTTATATTCGTGCAATGGAGGATAGACTGACAAGCTGAAATCTAAATTGATATTAAACATGAATATGGTCTTTACATATGTTTGTATTAAAGCTTTTTCTTAAAGTCAATGTAGGTTTCTCCAACCAAAACTTTTATTTTAGTAATACAGAATGTCTCATCAACTTGTAAAACACTATTAGGTTAAAGTGATACTCAATATAAGACATTAAAAATTATAACTTGTTTTGGTTAACTACATGTTTTGGGCACATAGTTTAGTAAGCAATCAGAATATGTTCATGGAATTCCACCAAACTATAAGTTCTTTTTAATATTAATTATAGTCCCTGGAATGTTTTCCCCTTATGTTCTAATATGTAAACAATAACATTCTAGCATAAAATGAATCTTAACTTATAATTCACGACCAAGATTAAATTTGTAGACTTGAGATTTTCTAAAAAACCTCATTAATGTATAGTCAAAAATGAATTCTATCACGATGCATATATAACCATGAATTTTAGCTAAGCGTCATTAGGTACTATCACTCAGTAGGCTGCCATAGTTACTCTTTGATTGCGTGGGATATCCTGGGTTCTATTTCGTATAGTTTTATATCACTCTATCTGTCAATAATGGAATGGGCCGAAGTATTGAACATTTTTTTGAACCTGAGCGACGCATGTTAAGCGACACGCGGTCCGGAGTAATCCTAACTTTTATACTCCAATTGATATATTAACAAATTTGCTACCGAGAGACACTAAAGTGTTTTGTGATCATTACCCATCACCATACATTTATATACCAGATACCTCATTTAGAAAGAAAATACCTGTTTGTAATTATTTCAATGTAGATAAATTAAAAATAAATAATAACAAGGTCATAATTTAACAATTATACAATAACAATAAAGTGAGAAACACATGAAACACAATAAACGAAGGAAAATAAAATTGTCTTATAATAAGTTGAAAGAAATTTAAAATAGGTTAATATTAACAGATTTGTTACATATATGAAAGATTTTGGGAATATCTACAAATTGTAAGAAATGTTGTAAATTACGTTAGAGAAGCTGCACCAATTGTAAAACAGAGATTCCTATATTTTAAATTGCTTGGATAAAGAATTAGTAGATGTTACTGGATCTGGATTAGATGAAAAAACTTTACATTATTTAAAATAAAAAAGTAAAACATTAATATTTTTAGAATTATAATAGCAAATAAAAAAGAAAAATTTTTGAAAAATTTAAAACTTAAATTAATAATAAAGCACTTACCACATACTGGCTAAAATTCCAATGTAAACAAATTAAGCTTAACCGGCTAAGTGTTAAAGCTGTTCGGTATTAGTTTAATTTTACTTAAATTTTATTAATTTATGTTTTTTCAACTTCAAAAATATTCTATGAAACAAGTTAAAATGTGTCTTATAAAAATATGTATAAATAAATTTCTTAATTATAAATACTCAACTAGGTTTTACATTTTAATGAAAGGCATAGGTTTTGTCTCTAATAATTTTATGTTATTTTTACATATAACATTTTTTATTTAGCAAGATTATATTCATGAATACAATAGATTTTTTTGTCCGGCTGTTAAATCAACTGTTAACGCTATGTTAAAATAAATTATCGGTACTAAAATTTACGCTTGTATGGCCTCAATCAGACAGAACTCTTGCCAACCGGAAGTATGTGTAGACAGAAATTTCACAGAATAAGATGTTTTGCAATATTATATTTCCAAAATTAAAACTATGATAACTTATTTAAAAAAATTAGATTAAACAAAAGCGTTTTTTTTTCAACTAACATGCGTATTTGTGTACTATTTAAAGTAATAATTTTCTCGTATATCTCTAGGTTTTATTGTGTAAAAGATGAAATGCCACTACCTCTAAGTTTATGATCCGCCATACTTCATACTATTAGGATACTTCCCAACGTTACTGCGGGCAATTTAAACCATATAATCCCACAGGTACCTATGTAGTTCTCCCTGGTTTGGTGTGTTATCACTATCTTAACTCATCACAGCCGCATCTGTGTAATTGTTTATGTGAGTTATTGTGTGGTTCTTTGTGGGCACTCTTTGTGTCTGCGCAAGCTAAGATTTATGCTATGAGTTATGATGTTCATAGGTTTCCTCGTGTTATTGTACATTGGATTTAGTTTCATAGCCTTGTCTATTTTGAGCTTAAGTACTACAAATCATTCCTGTGTAAACATTCCTAATCTTACACATGAAGTAATATTTCTGGGCGGGTAGCTTTGCCATTACTAGCAGTTTCATGTAAAGTAAATCAATATTTACAAGTTAATAGTTTTATTGATCCGTAGAATAAAATGAATATAATAACTACAATTACTCCAATTATATAAACGATTAGTTTGGTTTTAAATACTTCTGATTTATTTGATTTATACAAATTTCGTTAGGCACGTGTATAATATATTTAATACTCTTATAAATAAGTTTAACAAATGTAAATTATTTTTCCATCTTTAATAACTACGAATGTAATAAGGATTGACTTAAAATTGTTTTTAAATCATAACAATATGTAATATGATGCATAGTGTAATATGGTATGCATATTGATTTTTAAAAATTGAGCACCATAATTTTTTATTCATAACAAATTGCCGGATAATTTCTATATCTCTGAAAATGTATTGTTATAAGCATATTCAAATTTGTGAAATACTAAATTTCGTAATATTTTGTGTCATAAAATTTTAACAATTCCTTTATAATTGTTATATTGATGCTATTTGAGATTGGTGTAATGACTTCAACTGAAATATTAACCACCATCATAGACTGGATGTTTATATAATGAAAATGTTGACTTACCATGTTACTATTCATTTACGAGATGCAAATTAAGTTTTCCCACACAATATGCCACAATGCGTGTATGTATGTGTATGCAGATTCTAAACAAACAATGTTGTTGCTTTACTATTTACCAATACCAATAAGCTCCTGACGTTTGTAAACAAAACATTTTATGCCTGAACACGATCATTTTAATACTTTCTCTGATGTTTTCTTGTATATTTAAAAATGCTTTCATGTATAGATTTATGGCATTAGCGTAAAGATACATCATTAAAACTGTTAGTTTTTTTATTAGATACATTTAACATTAGGTCCCTTAAACGGGGTTAAAGTTCCCTTTAATATTATACGATTACGTTTGCCCAGTATGCAACAGATGATTACTAAAACTTAATGAATTACCCATGCAGATATATGCAGTTCATGTAACTCAAGCAATACCATACAAGTTAAAGTCCTTACTTCTCATTAGGCGAGTAAATAATAAATAATAAATTGAACATAAAATATTGACTGGAAATTTATATTTTTAATCCTCATTTCAAAACCACACAACCTAAGAAGTTGGCCTTGATAGATATCTTATCAATGGGCACATTAGGAATATTTTTGACTTAAAACAATCATAGGCAACTGAACATTTGTAAATATGACATAGAAGCTATATACACATTTAAATTAATAATATATATAAATATATTATATCTGTGTGTGTGTGTGTGGTTGTGTGTGTGTGTTTGTGATGGAATACTGTAGAGTAAATTACTATTTATATTTAACATAAATGGACTTATGACTGATTACAGGTCTAATGTATGATGTTAACATAAAAATAAAAAAATCTAATCTTTTTACATTACTTATGGAATAGTGAACGGCGGCGGCGCGTGCCACGTCAGTCCTGTAATTACTGGACGATCATTAGTATTCTATTCTAAACGCCCTAACTGGGCAATTGGCTACTGGATTTTGTACGGGGTTGATGATTTTCCTATTACTCTTGGAGTACAGGTTATCCGTTCAATTTTGCTACATTCTCTACTCATATATAAGTCACTCATTGTGTTTTGATATTACATATCAAAATATTTTGAATATCAAGTGATATACTATAAAATCATATTTACTAATGCAGTTGAGATATTTAGTTAGAGAATTTGTTTGGGCGATTTGAAGCCAGTAATATCCGTGGTTTACGTAAGTGAGAGAGACGCAAAAGTTTCAACTTACCAAATCATCAAATTCCGCTCCAAATGCCAGAAGGCAATATGATATTTTAAGATGTATACTTTAGGGCAATACTGTAATTTTGAATAAAAAAATTAAGGTTGCCTGTAAAGTCGGTTTTTACGGGCGAAGATTTTACGTGACAACGTCTTTTTCTCGGTAGAATATTTATTGATATGAATATTATTAAATTGCACAATAGGAACAAGGAATTGAAGGAAAATAAGAATTGCACAAATTTTAACTATAGAAATATATTTTGTTTACTAAAACATTGTACATAATTTGAAATTAATTAAAGTTTGTTATTGTAAATGGTAAAGTTGAATAAAACATTTACTAAAATTGAAATTTGAAATTCTTGCTAAACATAGTTAAATTCTAACTCCAAGCGTGGTGATTGATCGGTTTAGTTCGCTTGTTTGGTCGCACTGTTATGACATGTTAGAGGTTAAAAATTTGTTATTTTAAATGTTTGACTAGCAATACGCGCAGTTTCTTCTCAAGCGACTGAATTACGATTGATTGCAGAGTGATTTAAACTAATAATTTACATAACACTATCAACATTTGTCAATAGTATGACATAACCTATAAACTCAGTTTCTCAACTTTTGTGTCAATTTAACAATTAATCAATCAATCATAGTTTACGATAATGAAATATCAGTGTACAATTATTTACCTTTATTGTTGTAGTTGTTGTAAATGAAGAATCTAAGCACTCCACATTTTCACGAATAAACATAGTTATCTGCTTTATCCCGTGCGGCGGACCCATAGTTATCTGCTTTATCCCGTGCGGCGGACCCACTGGACGGGCATCGTAACGTTACCGGGCGTTACACTTTTTCATGAGTGACTCCGAGCCGCAACCTAATTTAAGACGTTGTCACGTCAAAAACCATTATCAACCTCTTATTATCCAAAGAAGTAACCCATAGCCTAATAGCTCAAAATATTCTGAATAAAAAACAGTACATTGTTTTGTGCAAACCATATTAGGTTGACGGTAACAATAATTCGTAATTCATCCACGATATTGGTATTGGGCTAAATACATTCACAACCATGGCATAAAATACAACATTATGAGTGTTATTGTGAAAATTATTCGTTAAATTATAAAAGAGTTATATAGCCAGAACCCTTAGTAAAACTTTAATGTGCCAAAAAGAATAGCCTAATTCCTTCTCGAGATATCGCTGTAAAAACATATTATACGGGCGTTTAAATAAATCTCATGAATGAACAATCATCATTATTCAATTAGTTTTTGTTTATACATAAAAAAACGGTGCAATAAACTCTATCAATTTAGTGGTTATTTCATGCTTTAGTTTCTACATAATAAATATTATAATATTATAAAAATCGATATGAGTGTAGAGAATTACAAAAAGGATTCAAATATAGGTAGTAAGCTAAGACAGTAAATCCTCTTTTGATAGATGGATTAACTGTCATCCATGTTTTGCATTTGGCATCCATGTAAGGGTATTGGAAATATGTCGAAAGTAGTGATGAATCCGTAATAGGTAATAGGTAGATTACGATGTTTTTTTATTAGGAGTTATGGGTAATGTAGATACAGTGTAATCTACCTTGGCTGAAAAATATAAATTGAGAAATTAAGATTACTCTGGGAAATATATCTAATTTTAGATAAGATGAGTCTGGGTATCACAAAATTTTAGTAGTATGGACGAGGCAATTATTATATTTTTGGCTTTTTGTAAAACGTGTATTTTATTTCAATAGCTTCAAATTCTATAATGGTAGTGAGTAGTTTTGTTGTTATTAGCAGTAGTATAGTAGTTTGTAGACTAATAATTGTTGCGTAATAACTTACATTATTAGCTACTGATACCAAACGGCTTGGCCAATTTCACTTCTTTAACAAAATACAGCATATTTTGTGGGCTTCAATTTGAAATGTCACAATTTTTTGGTTTCCATTTTAATATTTTGCCTTTGGATTAGATGGGGGGGGCGTGGGGGTTAGCACCCTCATGTTTTAAATTGTTTTTGTTTGTTCCCCCAATTAATAATACACACTCCCGTTTATAGAATGTTTATACTTATACTGGGCTATAAGTCTTTTAATAGGATTTTTAAGTTTTCAAATGAACACCCTGTAAATATTTCTTCATAGAAAATAATTTATTCTATTATCTTGCGTGTTCAACTATGGAATATGGTAAAACGACATTAAAGCGTATATCTCGTTATACTATATGGATGATCTTTGTCTGCTGTATCTTGGCAAAGCAATGCATTGAATAGGTTATTTAGTGAAAGTATACTCTGAAAGTCAAGCAACATAAACCTTTTAGTCAACACTCATTAATATCGTATTAACATAGTATGTATGCATTTAATTTGTTAAATTGTTAGCTTGTTACTTATTGTTTATTTAACTAGTCACTGGCATTGATGTGAAGGAAAATGTGTAGGAAGTTTATTTTTCATATTTGTTCAACTCATGATGAACCAGCTCGCAGGCTTGCCTCAAGGGAGAAAGTGTAAGTAGATACAAACTGAAACTAATAGTGAAGTATATTACCACAATTATTATTTTTATATTACTATTGCAGTAAGGAGTAAAATAAAATCCATTATCAAGACGATTTCTCCCGTTATTTTAAAAACGTCTGGGTGGTTGTACAAAAACTCACGTGAGTTTCTGAACAACGCTATTTGGTCGCGTATTTCAAATTTATTTTTGATTAAAACAACTCTTGAACTGGGGGAGTAAGAATGTATTTCATGCTCTAATGAGAGTTATATTGCAAAGTGCGATGTTCTGAAAATGTAGATTATTGTGCCTATTCTGTATATTCTGTGTTGAATGTTGAGAATAAAATGTGTTATAAAATTTTAAGTAATTTACTGGATGAGAATGAAGATAGCGGATAGTGGTGTTGATGAAATCGCTTAAAAGTGCCTAAAACAAACAGCCTTTGAAAAGAGGAGGCTAGAAGATGAATTCGACTAACTATCTAGTTACGCGCGCTAGATTGTACTGATGTTACACGGAAGATTGAATCGTACAAGTTAAACCTAGAGATAAGAATTTCAAAACATTATTTTTTAACAAATAGGTTTTTTGTTTAAAAAATCTATAAATTTACCTTAATTATTGTCTTTTTGTTATCTGTTTTGTATATTTTAACGGATGGATTTCCCAAAATAAATAATAAAATGTGTTTATACATCGTAATTAATTATTATAAATTTACACTGTGGAAAGACATTTTTAAAAGCAATATAGAATGCCTTTCATGTTTTTAAACTAATCATGCGTGGAAGTAAATGAAATATGATAAGCTATTAAATAAAATATTAACTTATTAACTCTATTAAGTTCTGAGAAAAACTTACTTTTATGATGACTTCTTTATCATAATATAGGTGATCAGTATCACCTTAAGATAAATACTTATACTGTATATTTATCAAGGTCACTCTAAATGTTTTAAGAACGACTGTAATTATTAGGTTAAATATTATTCTCGAAATTTGTAAAATAGCTGAAATTTATTTGTCTGGTATCTTGAAACTAAATGTAATATCAAACAACAACCTTATTGTTAGTTATTGTATTACACACACACAATTTGCAAATAAGACGATAACAAAAATAAAATAGTGCACCTTACCTGAAACTAATTAGTTAGTTTAAGGAATAGTCTGCTTTTTAATTCTGCATAGCAAAACTTTAAGAGAGCAACTACTTAAGGTTGCTATACAGAAAAAAATAAAAGATCATGTACACTTGTAAGATATTTGGACGTAATTATAACTTTTGAACATAATTTTAAACGTAATATCTTATTTTCAGTTTCTCGTGTTCATTTTATCTATAAAATTAATATTATATTCATAAATTATTTTTCCAGTCACATTGCAACTATTTTTTATTGTTAAGGGGAGAAAAAAGTATAGCTTTAACATAACAAAAAATTATGTGTAAATCAAAGATTATTATAAAACATGGATTAAAAACTGCAGTAAATAAAACTACATCTTCTTAGAAAAGTCTACAAGTAAATTTTGCTGAATGCTTAGAACATTATTATTTCGTACACGCATAACTATTATCAGGTTTCTTTTTAATATGTTTAGAATGTAAACCTAAACATGCCCACTCTGAAAATATTTGTCATAACAAAGTTCATACAGTTCTAATATTAAAGTTATACAGTATGTTAAACAATAGTCGTAATGTTAACGAAAGAAAAAAGGATTTTCAAGTTAAAAACATTCTATAAAAGTGGTGCTACTGCAATTGTTAATGAATGGGGAATACACTTTAGATCGAAACCACCGTCTAGACAAAAAGTGTACGACATACAAGATAGATTAAAAAAACATGGATTTTTTATGGATGCACCAAGGTGTGGCCGCCCAGCAACAGTATCAACTGATGACAATTTATTGCGGGTATGTTTCGCTGTAACCAAAAGTCCTCGAATATCGACCAGACTGTTAGCATCTGACCTGGATTTATCACAAAGGTCAGTGCAAAGAATGTTACACAAACATAAATATAAATCTTAGATTCCACGTTTATTACATGGGTTACTTGAAGATGATGCAGATCGACGACTTCAGTTTTGTGTATTGATGCTTAACCAACACAAACATGATCCTAACCTTTTTAATAAAATTATTTGGTCTGACGAGGCCAATTTTAAGTTAAGCGTACAAGTTAACAGACATAACTTTACTTATTGGTATACTGACAATCAAAGTATTTTGTTAAATCAACAGCTGAATCAACCAGGTGTGATTGTTTCGGGGGAGGGGCAATATCATCATTTGGCGAACTTGGACCATATTTTTTTGAAGGAACAGTGACAGGAGATAAATATTAGGATATGCTTCAGAATTACGCGGTACCAGAACTCATGAAGTTTGCAGAAAACTTTCAAGAACTTTACTTTCAACACGATGGTGCTCCACCACATTAGGCCACTGCCGTTCGCGATTATTGAAACGAACGTTTCCAAAGAAAAGTTATTGGGCGGTGGGCAGATATTGACATGCCCCCACGTTCACCATATATCACACCAGTGGATTGTTTCCTATGGGGAGTAGTCAAGGACTCTGTTTATTCTCGAAAGCCTCATACTATTGACGAACTGAAAGACTACATTCATGACGCATTTTTATGATTTGGACAATGATCCAACACTATGCTGTAGAGTATGTAACAGTTATCCAGAAAGACTTCAAAGATGCATTAATGAACACGAAAAACAATTTTGAATATAAAAAATAATTGTAAATATTGTTTGTAATAAAAATAATTTCAAGTAAATCTAGTCTTGTTTTAATCAACTGCTCAGTGACTGTTGCCCCCACCCTGTATATATATATATATATTATATATATATATATATATATATATAAAACACGTATGTTGTTAATAAGCCGTTGAATTATATTTAAATGTTCTTCTACAATGGAAATAATGAAAATTATATGAGTAATATAATTATGAACAATATATTCATTTAGCTATATTATTAACCTGTACCGTATGACGATAACACATGAGGGTGGTGACTTCTGAGGTCGTAGTATTAAATACTCGAATTGCAAAGTTTACTTATAAGTTCAGTTTAATTATGAATATTTACAAGCACCACTTTTAGATGTGTAAAGGAAAAGTATGTAATGCCACGTTGCTACCAATTAGAATATAATAACTAAAAACGTATATCTGCTAGGTGAGCCTAAAATATCCAATGTTCTCTGAAATTATGCCTACGATGTTTTAATTTATAAGACATTAAGATTTTACTTCCCTTCGCAATGTGTAGACTCACAACCCGGGTGTCGGCGTCTTGGCACGAGACAATGGCGCTGTAGTCTAAGAAGGGTTATTTCTAGTCGGTGGTTACTAGACGATGAGTAGAAGTTAATAAACTGGTAGCCATCTAATCAAATAATATGTGCCCTGTGAGCCGTGAGACACGTAAACTCGCCTAAAACAAATTCGCGACGGTATCAGCCATTTAATGATACAATTTACTATTTATAAAAACGTGTTCGCCATAAGGCTGACGCCACAATTTTTATCTATCTCAATAAAGCAAATAAAAGATCTTCAAGGGTACGTTACTTTACTAGTTACAACTTTACTTTACGTTACATTCATTTTTATACGTTTGGCATCAAAGGGCTAATTTAATAATACGAAAAGATAAATTTTACTTGCGGACAAAGCGCGCGAGGTCTGCTCGGTCACATAGTTGGGCTACTACAAAGGGTTAGAAGAAAATATTCATACGCGTGCCAATTAGGTAGTTCTTCCGCCCAATAATTTAGTTCCGTAACATTGGATGTAAAATAATATTATATTATACTGGCTGACTAGGTTGCGAAATTTACATTATATGAAATTTAATTAACTAATTTACGGTACAAACCCTAGTCGTCAGGGTAGTAAATAACTTATAGTTCCATTATTTGTTTATATTGAATAACAAATAACTACCTTCATTATCAATTAAAAACTGCCAGCTTTCATTGTATTATGCCACTTGAGGAGAATTACGTCTTTTTAACCACTTAAAGATCTCTTGATATCTGTAAGTGAACTTACTATAGCAGGGAATGATCCGCTTCTTATAGCGTAAACAATTATTACAAAATATTATGAATTGGATTAATATTAGACTTTTTTTGGCAAACAATTTCATCAAGCTGGAATTATTGTGTGTTAGCTTTGTAATATAGACAAATTATGAAAATTATTAGTTGAGAATCAGCTTAATCTATGCTTCTCAATCAATACCAAATGATCAATAGGTGTTAGAGGTGGTACTAGAAACTAAATTTACGAAAATCATGGAAACTTTCGTGAAACTCATGTATGAAGATTAAATTGTACTATGTTAGCAGAGAGATTACTAGTTTTCCGATGCCAAAGATATCTAAGGCTTTGGCAATGGTCGTCTGTTTTAATATAAATTGTGATGTTAAAACAAAAAATAACATCCTATGGACCATAAAATATTAAAATGTATGTACTTCGGACTCAGCTTTATACACTACACAGGGAAAGAGATTTAAGTAGTGTTCAAATCTGTTAAAATTCATTATATTAATGTATTTTTACCAAAACATTTGTGATAACTGTAATATTGGTGTAATTTTATCTATTGGTGATATTTAATAATACGTAGATAACATTACAAAATAGTCTAAAATAAAGCTTTCCATAGAATATACATATTACTCCTCAATATTGGACATTGATATAACCCAATTACGAGTATATTTATTGAGATATTTTGACAGCCTTGTGTAAGCAAGATGTTATTCCATGACAGTACAATGAAAAAGTACCTTATTAGTACCTTATAACTTTATAAAAACTTCAACATAACCTGATTGTTCTCGTTTTTCATTTACTTGCTTTTATGATATATATGACTAAAAATGTTTAATAAGTTTTGTTTAGTAAGCTTTTAATGTACCTACACAAAGGCGAGTAATACCATAGACAGAGATCCTGCTGTTTGCTTAATGGCCTGTCAGTGTAATAAACAGCCTCTGTCCTACACTAAGCTGTCATGTGTCTCAAGTTTACAAAGGTTTCCTCTACAGACTTAAGATCCAATTACTCCATAGTTGTTCTACTGATAACTGCTGCCTGCTACCCTGTTCGTTCCTGACAGTACTACCACAACCACTGCTCAGAGTTGTCTTAGTGAAGTTACAGACTCAATATAATATTAGAAGATCGTCTTAAAATAATATATTTCTCATTAATATAATCTTTATTTTCGTTGTTATAACAGAGCATATATTAAAGTTACATTTAGTTTTCTTTACATACAGTATATATATATATATATATATATATATATATTTTTTTTTTTTTCATTCCCCCCTCTGTTGCGGATACTTTAGGAAACATGTGTATTAATATGACAAATTATAGTTTCTTGGGGCATAAACATGAAATAATTGTTTTTAAGTAGATCAATAACATATAGTTAGGATAGAAATCCTCCATAAAAGAGTAAACTAAAGGTCCTAATTTGTTATTTAGACAGTGTTAGTTAACATTGTCATACTTTTGGGGATTTGACATGATAAGGAAAGTAAATTTTACGTTTATTAGATGTAAAACAAAAATACAGGTATAGTTAGAAAAATACAGAAAAGTAACACGGAAATCAAAGTTTTCTTTTACCATTAAATACTTCAATCAATGTCAGGCAATCTAAATGTATAAAAGAATATATTAAAAATAAGTTCATACTGTACTATAACTGTAAACAGAGACATAATCTTTCTATATTTAGTAATGAACTCAGATATTTATTTTAATTATTACTTATTATTAGGAATATTGTAACTGATATTAATAACCATGCAATCATTGTAAATGTTTGTAAACCCCTATTGTTACGAGAGTACTAATGTTATAGTGTAAAACTTATACTTATAGTTGAGCTTATTATAAACCAATGTCTTTTTACTAAACGTAAATTTCAAAATAATTATTATCAATTCATAATTTTTATTTTTAATTCTACAGGTGTAAATATACTATGCTGTTCGAATTAATTGGGACAAATGAAAAAAACCAATTTTTTCCTAAAACATTAGTTTTTAATCATTAGATACCTTATTTAGATTGAACAATCAATACATTAGTATGAAGTATGTCCTCCTTTAGCAGAAATGACCTCACCTACACGTCTTGGCATTGACTCCACTAGTTTAGCACACATGTTCTTGACTTCATCATCGTGAAACCAAACTTGTATAGCACTTGTTATCATTTTTTCTTTTGTAGTGCAATCCATCTTAGCTAAACGTTTCTTGAGAATATGCCATAAGTTCTCAATCGGATTTAGGTCGGGTGAGTTACCAGGCCAATCAAGCACTTTTACTTTGTTTTCCCGCATAAAAGTCTTGACCAATTTTGAATTGTGGCAAGGGGCTAAGTCATGTTGAAATGTTCCATCAAATGTTTCCATAAATGGAACTATCCGACTGCGTAGTATGTCGATGTATTTGGCTGAATTCATCATCCCATTGATGGGAACTAAGCTCCCAGTACCATTTGTGGTAAAAAAACCCCAAAACATCTGTTTAGAAGGATGTTTAACAGTCTGTTGGATATGACCTTCTCGCAAAGGTTCACCTTCACTCCGCCTAACAACACTTGATAGATATCCCTGCACAAATAAATGTGATTCATCACTGAAAATAACTTTTTTCCAGTCATCTACAGTCCATGATCGGTATTTCTTAGCCCATACTAAACGTTTTTGCATCATTTTCTTAGTAAGAAATTGTTTTTTCTTCGGTTTTCTTGCCTTTCGACCAACTTCCAGAAGTCTTTTCCTTACAGTTGAAGTACTCACTTCAATACCAGAATCCAACAAATCCCTTCGAAGGTCTGTGCTTGTCTTTCTTGGATTTATTTTGCTATTTCTTATTAGAATTTTGTCAGTTCTTGGAGTTGTTTTACGTTTGCGCCCACATTTTCCTTTTCTTTTTGGAGACAATGATCCGGAATCTTGATATGTTTTTAAAATTCTGGAAACACTAGATTTTCCCACACCAACTGCTGTAGCTATATCTCTCACAGTCATAGACGTGTGTTCATTAAGAGCAACAACTTTAGCACGCTTCCTAGGTGTTATATCCATCTTTGAAGAAGCACGTAATAAACGGAACACAGTACCACAACCACCGACCGCCACAAAGAAAGGCTCACAACTGAAGGAATGACACTCCAAAACCAGTCAAACAAGTTTTTTACAGTCAAGGTCAACCCAGCACACTACTTCTATGCAGTTATAACCGGTTTGAAGCGGTCTGGGACATCACCAGTTATCACAAACTAACAAAGACCAGAAAAACATGTTTGTCCCAATTAATTCGAACAGCATAGTATTATAGAATAAGTTAAAAAATTATTTACGTAGTAATGTGGACCAGGTGTCTTTAGTCACTATCGCTTACAACATAAAATTTTATGCGCTTCTGATACGATGATGACGAACAGAAAATGGAGCGGTGACGCAGAAAATCCAATTTCCTAGGCATAAGCTCACATGCCGCTTAGGAGTTCAGCAATGTTGTTGCTCATTTTTAATTGTGTGCTACTTTTTTTATAACTTTACACTTATTATTTACATTAGATTAACTGACTTATACTAAATGCAAAATAATAACCTATTTATTATTTTTAGTTGGCTGAGGGATTAGAAATATTTTTCTTTCTCTCTTTCAGTCCAAACTTTGTATAGACAACAAACTTACCTACAGCTTTAAATTGCTATATAAGGAACGTTAAGTTTGAGGATTGTGCGTTAGTGCACAAAGTTACATTGGTATTATGTAATAGAATATGTAGAATGTATATGTAATATATAATAGAATATGTAGAATGTATATGTAATATGTAATAGAATATGTAACACAAGAGAAACGAAAAATTCCAGAATAAAGGAATTATTAAACAAACTGAATACAATCGTAGAATATAATATTTCAGATAATGACACAAGCTGCGATAAAATTTGAAGTTTGTATAAAAGCTTAACAAAGTTTGTTACCCTATACGGGGTTTAGCCTACTATTAAACTTTTGTATTTCATAATCTATTTATGAGTGAATTTATGTTCTTTTCTTTCATAACAAATTAGTGCTATGAATTTGGTCATAAATACCTATTCCAGTTACAGTATAATTGAAATATATCATGAGTTATTCTAAAATTTATCTCATACACAGGGAGACGGTCAAATATATGGACGAACGTAAAACAACACGATATCACAAAGGCCCTGTCTTGTCCCTAATAATACAGTTTACATATAATATAGTGAGCGATAACATTTAAAATGCATAAAAGATATTGAAAAAATTAAATAACAAAATTAAAATTAAAATACGCAATTAAAAATACGGGAAACATTTGTCGGTCGGCGATTGGTGGACACATCGCCTAGAGTGCAGTCGGATTGTCAGGAGCTCCTTAACAATACATTCTCTTTGACGAATAGCAGGCGTTCTATCGAACACAAACATCTTTGCAAGGAAGAATGAGTGGGTCCGAAAAAATTTGATTCCAGATACAATGAGACCTTTGTGATACACACTCTGAATTGAATTATATCATAATATAATTATTAATCGGTTTATCTTCAGGCATATGAGAAAATTGAGATCAAACCGTAGAATGTTAAGATGGTTGACTTGATAATTGAAGATTAGTCATTTCCTTTTCAAAAACGGCAAATGGCGAAAAAAGTTAAGGACATTTTATGCCGCGAAGTCTAATAATTGTTAAAAAGAGCAATTTTGCATCTATACACCCGAAGTAAATATATATATATATATATATATATATATATATATATATATAATTTTTTGTAAATTACTGTACAATTAAAACAAAGTGTTTTTTAAAACATTGGCACTATATTTCGGTGAAAACCGTATTCAGGTGCAAAAAATTTTATAAGATATAAAAGTATAAAAGAAAACAGTACAAACGAAAGTAAATAAACAGTGAATAAATAATAATAATAAATACAGATGACATGAACTAAACAATTGTTCCATATGTTGATTTCAAATTTAGACGTTTTTGGCTAAGTTATCTGATGTTGAGTACATGTGGATTTTCGCTCTTTAAAACCAATTGGTGTGCTTGTTCTAATGTTCTGAGGTAAATTGGGTTTGAATTTGTATGTAGCCTACTTGCCGAATAGGTTTGACTGAATATGTATTTTCAAAAGTTGCATTGTGATTTATACCATGAGTCACGACAGTTTTCTTTAAATCTTGGTGTTTATAATCAAATCGGTGTCCTGTCATTCTTGTCCTCAAGGTATTTGTTGTTGAGCTAACATAATCTGCTGGAAATTTTTTACATTGAATTTGGTAAATCGCATTTTTATATTCACAAGACAAGTTGCCGATGATAGGATATGCCTTGCTTGTTTTGCTACTAGTGAATTTTGAAGAATTTGGTAACATTTTACAAATCAAGCATCTTGGTTTATTACACGGATGTGATCCTTTTTGTTTTGGTATAGATTTTTCATTGGTGTTTGTCATTGGTAATTTAGGTTTGACCAATATATCTTTAAGAATAGGAGGTCTTTTAAAGATTACTCTAGGAGTTGTTTTAAAAATATCATTAGTTGAACTAGAATTTTGTAAGGTATTAAATGCTATTTTAAGAATATTATTAATTTTGTAAAGCCCTGATGGTATTGAACTATTAATTTTGGATCACTGTTTTCAAATTCAGAATGTAGTGTTTTCTTTTTTACATTAAGTTTATCTATAAGTAATTTTCGTGGATAACCTCTTCTTAAGAATGCGTTCATAATATCGTCAATGTATTTTTCCAAGTCTCTTCTATGACTACATAATTTTTGAGCTCTGCATGCCAAACTTTTTGGTATATTCCTCTTGATATGGACTGGATGACAGCTGTCGTAGTTTTAAATACTCCAAATTATTCGTTTCTTTTACGTTTATTTTGCTTTTTAAATGTCCATTTTCAATAAATACTTCCATATCAAAAATTTGACTGATGTTGAAGACGTCTCAAATGTGAATTTTAATTTGCTAAAATTGTTTAAATGTTCCAACAAGTTGGTTAAATTATGCTTCCCATGTGTCCAAATAAAAAAAATGTCATCAATAAAACGTTTCCAAAATATAGGTTTGTAATTTTGACTGTTGAGAAAATCTGTTTTTAGTTTTCCCATGAAAAGATTGGCATATGACGGAGCCATACGAGTTCCCATGGCTGTGCCTTTTTCTTGTAAATAAAATGTATCCTGAAAACGGAAGCAATTCATTGTAAGCACAAAATGGATTAATTTTGTAATAAATGAAATACTAAGTTTTTTTGTCAGTTTGTCTTTGATTAAGATAGTATGTTATAGCTTCAATTACTTCATCGTGTTTTATATTTGTGTATCAAGAAGTGACATCTACAGTGACCAATATTGCATCGTTAGGAAGAAGTTGGGGTACATTTTTAAGTTTATCTAAAAAGTCATCACAATTTTTTATGAATGATGGTAGATTTTGGACAAAGTCCTGTAGCTGGTGATCCACATATGCAAAAATTCTTTCTGTAGGTGATGAACAAGAATATACTATCGGACGTCCTGGTGGTGGCATAATTTTCTTGTGCAATTTGGGAAGAATATAAAAGACTGGTGTACTTGGATGTTGTGGTATCATTAAAGCTATTGATTTTCATTTTCACAATTTTTATTTAAATATTTTGAAATGTCGGAATAGAACTGTTCTGTTAAGTTTTTTCCAGATTCTTATATGTATCTTCATCACTTAATTGTTTGTTTAATTCTGACACATAATTAACTGTATTCATTATTACCGTAGTATTTCCTTTATCTGCGGGAACAATCATTATGTTTTTGTTTTTTCGTAAAGATTTTATGGCTTTTATTTGTTTGTCATTAATATTAGTGGTTTTAGGAAGAAGATCAGGAAAATTAGGATCAGCTATATTAGATATGACAATATTGAGAAATTGTTCAAGAGGATGATCCGAACTTAGTTTGGGTGCTTCCCAACTAGATTTAGATTTAAACTTAATTAGTGACTCATCAATTCTGTTTTCAATGCATGGTAATTTGTTAGGATTGTTTGAAAAATAGTGTTTTGTCCTAACTTTATTAGCAAATACCAATGAATCCGAAACTATTTTCATATGATCGAATATTGGCGAGGGGGCAAAATTAAGTCCTTTTGATATCACATCTACTTCATCATCATTCAAGACATATTTTGATAAATTCACAAAATTTGGTTTACTTTCGCTTTGGTATTGAAACCGAAACATCGCCGCTCGCACACCCACAGCAAACCATCAGGGAAGCGCGCGCCCATGGTGGCGAACGAGATGCAGGATCAAAACTAAACTAGGTAAAAAAAAAGAACACCGTGGTCAGCATACTCAGGTTCATTTACTAAGACACAACATAGGCCTATCTAGTCAATATAAATATATAAGTATAGATACTATAAATAAAAAAAATAAAAAGTGCCTGCAGTAGTATATTCCTCAAACAATCCTTATCAGGTGCACCTGCATACAAAAATTAGAAACGCCATAATTTGAAACAAGAAATGCCAATTCCACCCGGTATCCTTCGGCTAAGGGCGGGCTCCTAATGAAATCCAAGAAAATAACTAAATAATATCTAAAACTAACTTAAAATTAAATAACAAAATATAAACTATATAAATGGCAACAATAACAATAACAAATAAATAAAGAATATGAGCAGGGTATCACAGATGTTGACTAGTAGCAATGTCCATCATGGTGGCCGTCCTTCAGCAGAGCGCAAAAGCGAAGGTTCTCTGCGACCACGCATGATGGAGAGATGACAGCAGAAAATCAACTCATCTCCTGGACCTCATCAATGAGGGGCCGTAAACTTAGCCGCACATGTCAGAAGGAGAACAGCTCAGCAAAACTAACAAAAACACTTAATTAAACAAAATTTAAACTGAGCTACTCCTAACTTGTACACCACGGCTCGGAGTCTTTGCCACTCTACCGGAAAGGCCAAACGCCTTCAAATGGTCAGTGGCCTCTGCAGCCAATAAACCACACACACACACACACTATATAAAACACACATGAGCCGGGGAGATATAGGTATTGAACCGGCTCAGACTCCCCCCCCAAAAGGAGGAACTCCCCTCTGTTAATTTCTTCAAAATGAAGAACCAAACGAAATGCCTCTCCCCCCCCCCCCAATGGTTGAAGAATTATAAACCGGAAACCCTGAAGTCTGCAGAAGGGAAAACCAAGAAAATCCAGTTGGAGGCAAGAAATCACTCCAAGAGTTGCGTGGGTACAAAGAAGAAAACAGGAACCTTGATCAGGAAGAAAGAGCAGAGGTGATCAGGCCTCTGGACCTAAAACCCTCCCGCACAGACTAAAGAGAAATCACGGCAAGGCTTCAGATGGGATATGTGCGCCTTCCTGAAAATCTTCCCGGACTGAGGATCTCCCAGTCGGGCAGTCACCGGAGTCAGAAACTTCAAGATGCGGTGGGGACCAGTCCACCTGTAGCAAAGTTTAGCAGCTCTTTTATCCACAGCCGAACTGACTGGGTGAGCCTTGCAGTAAACTAGATCCCCCACCTGGAAGGGATTGGCAATACGACCTCGGTTGTACTTCCTCCTTACTAACTCCCTAGCCCGAATGAGATTCCGCCTGGCTGCCTCCCAAGTGGCTTTCACATTGGGAGTACCAGGAGGTGGCAGAAGATCGCTAATTTTCCAAAGGTTCGCCAAAGGGTTGTTTGGCGGAAAGCCAAATAATAACTCGAAAGGTACCGCCTTGTGACTTTCATGCTGGGCCGTATTAAAGGCAAATTGGATCCAAGGTAGTTGTTGATCCCAGGTGGTATGATTTTCCGCATGAAAGGCAATGAGAGCAGATCGAAGATTGCGATTAAACCGTTCGGCGTGAGAAGGCTGAGGATAGAAAGGGGAAGTAGTCACATGGCGGATTCCGTGCCCAAAGCACATTCTTTTAAAGATATTGGAGACAAACTGTGAACCATTATCGGAAACTAAGGTGGCGGGGATTCCAAAGTGTTGAAAAAAATGGTTACGAAGTGCTTGCACCGTGAGCTGCGCGGTAGCACTCCGCAATGGGAACAACCAAACAAACTTGGAGAAGGCATCCACACAAACAAGTAGGAACTTATTTCCGGACTTGCTACGCGGGAGTGGCCCAACATAGTCAATGAAAACCTTCTCCAAAGGTTTTTCCGCCACCTCAGATGACAAAAGACCCAACTTGGTATTTTGAGCGGGTTTGCTTAGCGAGCACAGTTCACAAGAACGTACTCGAGCTGCAATATCCCGGTCCATACCTTTCCAGATGAACTGATCCCTAATCTTCGCGATGGTCTTATGAATTCCTAGATGTCCGCCCACAGGAGAAGAATGAAAATACTGAAAGACCATCGGTACAAGAAAGCTTGGCAGCACTAACTTAGGTTTTCTCCGCTGCTTGTCACGGCAGCATAGAGCACCTCGGTACAGAAAATAAGGAGGGTGGGCACCTCCGTTTTTAAGCTCATTGATGATAGCAGTCAGCTCGGGATCCTTAAGTTGGTGTGGAACAATGTCCGAAAATGCCAGAGGAAAGTCTAGGAGCACGCCACAACATGGCGGCTCTGATAAATTCTGGTGGTCGTTGGGTAAGTGATACATGCGTGACAGAGTGTCCGCTATGATATTTTGGGTGCCTCGCACGTGCTGCACTGTGAACTTAAGGGCAGAAATTTGGACTACCCAGCGACCAATCTTCCCGAGCTGACGGGGGTGGGCAAGGAGCCAAGAAAGAGCCTGGTTGTCGGTTTCCAACAAAAATTCTTTATGTTCTAG
This sequence comes from Homalodisca vitripennis, assembly GCF_021130785.1. Classification (NCBI taxonomy): domain Eukaryota; kingdom Metazoa; phylum Arthropoda; class Insecta; order Hemiptera; family Cicadellidae; genus Homalodisca; species Homalodisca vitripennis. The sequence continues at coordinate 166,752 of NW_025776255.1, forward strand.
GTAACGCCTGAACTTGTTAATTCCAAACACGACAGCCAAACACTCCAGCTCATAAACAGAACAACTCTTCTTCTCACAAGGGGTTAACGTGCGTGAAGCATAAGCTATGGGCTGCCGGATACCATCTACTTCTTGCGATAAAACAGCAGCAACGGCTAAGGAGGAAGCATCAGTTTGCAAGACGAACTTACGACTGAAATCAGGCATAGCCAAGACTGGAGGCTGCATCACTGCCTCTTTCAGCTGCTCAAAAGCAGTCTGTTGCGCTTCACCCCACTCAAACTTGGCACCCTTTTTCCTAAGAGAGTTCAGAGGGGCCGCCACTTCAGCAACATTGGGGATGAAACGACGATAAAAATTTATCATTCCCACAAAACGGGCAATCCCCTTGGCATCCTTTGGAGGAGGAAACTCCCTGATTGCCTGGGTTCTCTCTGGATCAATACAAACACCTCGAGAAGAGACAAGATGACCCAGAAACGATATTTCAGGCTGAGCAAAACTCACCTTTTCAGGATTGACGGTAAGGCCAGACTCTCGCAGCCTAGTTAGAACTTCCTCTAGATGAGTCAAGTGCTCCTCATAACTCTCACTGTACACAAGCAGGTCATCCAGATAGTTGAACACGAACTTAAATTTGACATCATGAAAGATAGAATCCAGGAGTCTGGTGAGTGTTTGGGCCCCCACAGCCAAGCCCATTGGCACTCGGGTGAACTGGTACAAATTCCAAGGCACACAAAAGGCAGTGAGAGGTCGAGACTCGTGTTTTAGAGGAATCTGATGGTATGCCTGATTAAGATCAAAAATGGAGAAATACTTGGCCTTACCAAACCAGTCGAAAGCAGAATGCAAATCGGGGAGAGGCACGGAGTCAATTTCTATCTGAGCATTGAGCTTTCGATAATCCAGGACCAATCTGGACTTCCCATTAGGTTTCGGCACTAGAAACGCTGGACTGGAAAAATTTGAGCAAGACGGCTCGATTACCCCACTCTTAAGTAAATCATCAATCATATTTCTCAGAATTTCCATCTTGGGCGGAGCAAGCTTATATGGATGGGAACGTACAGGACGGGTGTCTGTAAGACGAATCTCGTATTCCAAGAGATTGGTCGTGCCCAGTTTGTCAGTTAGGACTTCAGGAAAACTGGAACAAATCTGCCTTATGTCCTCAGCCTCTTTCGGCGTAAGATGTCCTAGTTGGTCAGGAGGAGTCAAGCTCTTATCTTCCATCTCTAAGGCAGCAGTCCCACGAGACTCGACATCTGAAAAGGGAACGAGCACCCGCCTGGCGAAAGCAAAGAAAACATGACTGGAGGCCAAATCCAAAATCATGCCAGTTTTTCCGATAAAATCTGCTCCCAAGATGAAAGGAAAAGTCAGGTCCTTAGCCACCAAAAAGCTCCAATCCCAAGAGAAATAATTAATTTTGATGTGAATCTGGGCACTACAGATAATAGGTAAAGCTGTGCGTGAAGCAGTCCAGCAGATAAGTGAACTAGGCCCAACCTGCCGTATTAGCCCAGAGGATGTTAGATCTTCAAAAAACGACAAAGAAATCAGGCTGCGTGCTGACCCAGAATCAACCAGGGCCTTCTGCACCACATTCCCCACAAGCACATCCAGTTGTGGGCAGGTTGAGCGGGCAGCCCTTACTCCCTGCGCAGCCAGAGCAGCAACCTCCCCTCTCGGCCAACGATGATAACTGTCCCCAAGTCTATTTCTTTCTGTTTTCTTTCTGTTCTGTATTAAACCAGCTACCCTTTTACCATCAAAATTAGGTACATATTTGCCCTCAAATTTACCTTTACGGCACGAGTCGGGCTTACTCGTCCGCAAGCTTACTAGTTTTTTTTTATTAAGTGGACAAAACGGTCTAATATGTCCCACTTGCTTGCAGCCATAACAGGTAGGAGGCTGCCTACGGGAAGGAGCAGCTGCTGGCTCAGACTGCACCGGAGCATGGACCGGCCCCGGAGGCAAGTGAGGAAGATGCCTCGACATGGCCTCCCTTTGATCATCCGCATCCTGAACCCCTCTAGAGATGATGGAGAGGCGGTCCAAATCCGCAAAAGATGCGGGACGGCTACAAAAAATCAAACGGGAGCGTTCTTCAGGTTTAATGCCCTCCAAAATAAGGCTCACCAACTCCGTTTCGCTCAAGCTCAAGCGCAACACCCGGGCTACATCCCGTATCTCCCCAAAAAAATGGCTCAACGTCTCGTCTGGTGCCTGAGGACGGTAAACGCGTTCCACCCGCAAGCGCTCCCTAACCAGAGCAGGTACAAAGAACTCCAAGATCTCGGCGTGGAACTGGTCAAAGGTGGCACCTCTCTTAAGGCAGTCTAGAAGGCGATCAAAAAGCGGCCTTAAGGAAAACTGCGCTAAAATCTGCATAAGCATGGCATCTGTCATACCAGGAAATTTTCTTAGCTTAAAAACTTCCAGAAGGAAATGGATAAGTAAATTAGTGTCAAGTCCATCAACTCTGGGGAAGTGTTGTAAAACACTCCCCAAAGGATGAGGCAGTTTGCCAAAGTTAGAAAAGGAAGGCACAACTATAGATGATGCCTCACCAGCCGCTTCAGGAGGGCCACTACCCATCGGAGACATAGTAACTCTGGGAGGCTCGAAAGAAAGAGCCGGTGGATGGTTAGCAAAAGTAATGGTAGTGGGAACCTCCGTTGGAGTGACAGCGGTAAATAGTACCCCCTTCTCTTTCACCGAGCGCACCTCACTCAAACCATCTAAGGCTTGTTTTAATTTGTTACTGGCCGAAAAAGCCCAACTTTTAATATCAGAGTCTAAACTAGGAGCTGACATAAGTATAACTATTCTGTCACGCCAATGTAAAAGCTGAGATGCCAATCTAGCCTTTGCTGACCCGGACATGGGAAGTGACTCAAAATTAATATCGTCTTCTAATTCCTCCATTCGGGTTTTACAAAACTCAAATTCTGTGTTAATTTGGAACTCTGCATTCCAGCTGCGGTCCAACGCTATACAAGCCCGTAATTGAGCTCTTAATGCCCTCACATCTCCCTCGGGCTTCTGTCCTCTCGCCAGGACCTCAAAAACCAACTCGGGCTTGCGTAGATGTTCAGGCACCAGGGAAAACGCCATACCAAACAATTAAGACAAATAAATACTACAATAAACAACAAAGCGTACGCAACAATTACTTAGTAATCTAAGTGGACTCAACTCACAAAAGGCTTACACTGACGAGGTCCAAGTGAAGAACTCAACACCTGCTACCCAATAGAAGGATACCCTGCAAAAATACACTAACCACAACCTACAAACACAGAAGCAATAAATATAACAAAACAACACATTGATAGGGGAGAAGTAGAGTACAGTTAGATAAATTTAGCGGTTAAGCAATTTAGAGTCCCTTGCTCCCTGCAAAGGGTAAGTCTGCAGGAAGCAAGACACTAAACCAATTCCACCCGGTATCCTGTGCTAGGGCGAGCTCCTAATGAAAAAAAAAGTTGTGTACTCTAACCTCCCCTTACCTAACACTAACCTACACCAACAAACAAAACCAGAACTGAGAGACAGCTGAGAGAGCAGCTAACCACGCTCTGCTACCATTGAAACCGTACATCGCCGCTCGCACACCCACAGCAAACCATCAGGGAAGCGCGCGCCCATGGTGGCGAACGAGATGCAGGATCAAAACTAAACTAGGTAAAAAAAAAGAACACCGTGGTCAGCATACTCAGGTTCATTTACTAAGACACAACATAGGCCTATCTAGTCAATATAAATATATAAGTATAGATACTATAAGTAAAAAAAATAAAAAGTGCCTGCAGTAGTATATTCCTCAAACAATCCTTATCAGGTGCACCTGCATACAAAAATTAGAAACGCCATAATTTGAAACAAGAAATGCCAATTCCACCCGGTATCCTTCGGCTAAGGGCGGGCTCCTAATGAAATCCAAGAAATAACTAAATAATATCTAAAACTAACTTAAAATTAAATAACAAAATATAAACTATATAAATGGCAACAATAACAATAACAAATAAATAAAGAATATGAGCAGGGTATCACAGATGTTGACTAGTAGCAATGTCCATCATGGTGGCCGTCCTTCAGCAGAGCGCAAAAGCGAAGGTTCTCTGCGACCACGCATGATGGAGAGATGACAGCAGAAAATCAACTCATCTCCTGGACCTCATCAGTGAGGGGCCGTAAACTTAGCCGCACATGTCAGAAGGAGAACAGCTCAGCAAAACTAACAAAAACACTTAATTAAACAAAATTTAAACTGAGCTACTCCTAACTTGTACACCACGGCTCGGAGTCTTTGCCACTCTACCGGAAAGGCCAAACGCCTTCAAATGGTCAGTGGCCTCTGCAGCCAATAAACCACACACACATACACTATATAAAACACACATGAGCCGGGGAGATATAGGTATTGAACCGGCTCAGTATGAAAGTATATGTTTATCAAGGGAAGGATTAATGTTAGATTGTTCTACAGTGTTTTGACATATATTAATTATGTCACATTTACCTTCTTCTTTGCAATTAATAACTGGATTCACATCCTTTTTTGCATAATCAATCTGAAGCTTTTTAATTTTATTAAGATGTTCACTAGCTTTAATAGACATGAAACGTGTTGATTCTACAGTAATTTTATTTACTAATTATATTTGATTTGGAAAACTTGATGTAAAACGTTTTTAATATTCGTTTATTCTTGAATGTGTATGGTTGCTTGATTTTTGTACATTTCATATACTGTTGAAGCCAAAGACGTGTTAGTGCTTCTTGCAATTTTATTTATTGAATCATGCATGTACCTTGGTATTCCTGATAAAGTAAATTTTACTGTGAGGCCGTTGGGGACAATGCCTAGATACAAGCACCTAAATATAGAATATGTAAATAACACTTTGGTAGTTTTGTTGTGTGATATTGGATCTGATTTAATAAGAAACGTTTTAATTCTTCATTGTCCGATGTCGTGCTGGTCACGTGAAATACTTTTTGGTTTTTTAGTTTAAAGTCAAATTATTTCAATATGAAAACTTTAAGCAATATAACTTTAAATCAAAATGTAATTAGAAAAACGAATTAAGAAAGCACAGTAAAAAGAGTCTGTAACAGTAATATAAGGAGAAATACATGAAACACACAAAAGATAACATCGAAAAGAACAAAACAAGGCGTTAAAAGGTGTATAAAAGTGTCAATAGACTTACTTACTTTTACTTTGAGAGTTGATGCCTAGAGGCTTTATATATAATTTTTAGTAAATTTACTGTACAATTAAAACAAAGTGTTTTTAAAACATTGGCACTATATTTCGGTGAAAACCGTATTCAGGTGCAAAAATTGTATAAGATATAAAAATGTAAAAGAAAACAGTACAAACGAAAGTAAATAAACAGTGAATAAATAATAATAATAAATACAGATGACATGAACTAAACAATTGTTCCATATGTTGATTTCAAATTTAGACGTTTTTGGCTAAGTTATCTGATGTTGAGTACATGTGGAATTTCGCTCTTTAAAACCAATTGGTGTGCTTGTTCTAATGTTCTGAGGTAAATTGGGATTGAATTTGTTTGTAGCCTACTTGCCGAATAGGTTTGACTGAATATGTATTTTCAAAAGTTGCATTGTGATTTATACCATGAGTCACGACAGTTTTCTTTAAATCTTGGTGTTTATAATCAAATCGGTGTCCTGTCATTCTTGTCCTCAAGGTATTTGTTGTTGAGCCAATATAATCTGCTGGACAATAGGAGGTCTTTTAAAGATTACTCCAGGAGTTGTTTTAAAAATATCATTAGTTGAACTAGAATTTTGTAAGGTATTAAATGCTATTTTAAGAATATTATTAATTTTGTGAAGCCCTGATGGTATTGAACTATTAATTTTGGATCACTGTTTTCAAATTCAGAATTTAGTGTTTTCTTTTTTACATTAAGTATATCTTTAAGTAATTTTCGTGGATAACCTCTTCTTAAGAATGCGTTCATAATATCGTCAATGTATTTTTCCAAGTCTTTTGTATGACTACATAATTTTTGAGCTCTGCATGCTAAACTTTTTGGTATATTCCTCTTGATATGGACCCTTAATATCCGACATAAATCCTAAAAGTTTGTACTTACATCAGCGTAATAAAGATGATATTACATAAATAATACCACGATAATAATTTTAAGTGGTTTTTTAAAGTGGTAAATATTGGATGTAGCATTACGCTGCATAGTATTTGAGTGGACCAACACAAAGCTCAACTACTGTCCTAGATAAACACCACTTTCTAACTTTTTATCCAACTAAAAGACCTCTTGAGAGCTGAAGTGCGTTCAAACCTTTAATTTTCTGAAATATTGGTTTAAAGGACCTACTTTAGTAAATGTAAAGAGTAATTATTAGGTACACCGTAAGGTCTGTAGATGTCTAGTAACGCAAAAGTTTTATTTTAATGCTATTGATTAAAAAATAAAATATGTACATTGTTTCAGTGATTTCTATATTTACGTTAAAAAGTACGTTTTAATCTTTTCCTTCTCTTTGAAAAATTGATGCTTTAATCATGCTTCTTGACTTTATCTCATAACCTATTTCTTAGTTATATGAAAACGAAAATGTATCACTTGCACTATTAAGAATATTTAAAGCTTCCACCACTAAATAGCTGTGAAAATAGGTGGTAGAATTTATTGTTTAGGGATATAGAATTTCTGATATAATATAACAACACTTCACTTTGATTAAAATAGAACAAATATTTAAATTTCCAATTAGCCAAGATATAGTCAAAAGTTTTAATAATTTAATTTGCTTACTTGAACTCTTAAATTTGTTTGTTTAACCGATTAGCAAAAGTTTGCTTAACGGCCTCTTGACACTGATGTAGAGTAGTAGAGGCGAGATTCATTAGGTACTTTGCTCTACTTTGAGCGTTTATAAAAGTTTGAATAATTACGCCAATTTGTAGGTACCTCTATCTGTGTAAATAACATGAAATGTACAGAAGTGTAAAGAATTGAATTTTTTTTTAATTCTTTAATTACTTCTATCCATTTTACACATAGCGACTATTCCAATATATACGCGTATATATATATATATATATATATATATATATATATATATATACATATATATATATATATATATACATATATATATATATATATATATATATATATATACAAACATAAGTATTTTGAATGAATAACGGATTATAAATGTTTTTTGTTAGGAATCTAACGAATTTTTTTGTAAATCAAGTAAAGTATAACCGAAATTATATTGAAATTAAACTATATTAACAGTAATACTTAATTTTCGTTCTCATTTGAAACAGTGTTTAGCGCTTAAATTTTAACTAATTATTTAGGTGACTATGCATTGCATAACATATAAACTGAGTTTACCATACAATAGTCACCAGAACGATTATCTAACAAGAATTCGAAAACATCCTGTATCAACCAAACTCCGTTTTTCGGTATTCAACGGTAAAGAGGTTATTATATTCTATGTATAAATACAACTTCTGAAAATCTATAGTATAGTAAGAAAGTTATACATGGGATACTGTGATTAACTTATAAGATTTTCCATAAGTCTTGAATTTAAATCCGTGTTTAGATAATAAAAGTATACACTACAAGTCAATATAGGTACTCGTAAAATGATTTTGCATATGTTGGGATAATAAGGCTACATTGATTAACTTCACATATCTAAGACTGTTACGAGTTTGCTTAAAAATGTTTTATTGTGATAGTTTCTAGTTAGCATCAATGTTTATACATAAGAGAAATGTAAGACATTTGCCAACACTGAATCCCATGGAGTGACGTGCACCATCATCAATCTCAGTATTCCCCATGAGTCCAGATCAGTTCGTTTTCCAGATATCTTACAGTCAGCCAGACTGGTAGAAATGCAATTTTCCCCCCTCAAGTGATCATTTTAGCCTCTTCAATATCCGGTTACCAATAATTTAATTTATTATCTATTTAAATATAGGTTCTTAAAACGATTTCATTAAACAATAACTAATTATGTAACATGAACATATTTGTAAATGTACAGCATCAGATTTTATTGATATTTAAAAAAACCTAGCTACGAAAAGATCAAAAAGCATACATTTTAAAAACCTTAAACGTATACTTAATTTTACTAAAAAACTATTATTTAACAAACAGAAAAAACAGGATTAAACGAACTTACATTTAAATTATGTTTTTTTCAACTCTTTTTCTTTCGTCCACCTTAAACTTTAATAAATTAAAAATCAATCACCTCCCATAAATAGTTTTGAAATGTTTAAAATCCGAAGCAAATGCAATAAAAGTCCTGTACAATAGTAGCTTTTTATGTTGTAATCGTCAAGCACATGTATTAATGAAAAAATGGAGCGTTTTGATTAAAGTCGTAACAATTGTGTTAATATTTTCTTGATCATCTAAACGAAATAAATATTTTATTATATTAAGTTATTAGAACAGATATTAGCTGTTTGCTTAATAGTGTTGACATAGATGTGGGTGTACAAGTGTCGAACCTCATTAAGTACTTGGTAGTTTGAGAACTTAACAAAGTTTCAAAATATAATTAGACAACGTAGTAACTAGTTACATACTTCTCGATCCGTACAGAACACCATAAAAATAGCAAATAAAACATAATAAACTATACGAATGATAAAACTTATAAAATCAACATCAATACGCAATAATAGCTGTTTCATTTCATTGTGTTATCGAAGATTATCACTTAAATAGCGGTAAAATTTTTTTCTACCCGTATATCTATCCATCCGCATGATAGAGAAAAACTTACCTTTTATTTTAAAACGTTGGATGACGCTTTATTTATAATTCGGGAACAGGGATTCAACAATACTTAGTTCAATTTTAGTGTAGTCACTCCATAACATTAGTCTGGACTAAAGGATAGCCTGAAATGCCGGAAGATGTTTCAATCATGAATTAATCTCTTTTATTATTTGGGTAAATTTTGTTTAGATACAAACAAATATTCTTGAAATAAAAGCATCTTCCATTTGTTTGCAATTGATCTGCCTGTGTGTCCCTTGCCCGTTAGATATTTCAGGAATGAATGGACTTAAGATATTGTATGCTATTTACGAAATATTACGTTTGACAATTGGCAACTACCTCAATATTGTTTTTTGAGCTATTAGGTAGCCTCGTTATTCACAGGATATCTCGAAAAGGATGTAATCTGTAGACTTGAAATTTCGCATGAATTTAATTTCTATATATGTATAGGCTACCTGGATTTGGCGAAGTTCATTCTCCTTGGATTCTATAAAACCGCACATTCCATTGAAATACATATAAATTGCTTGCGTTAGATTAATAATTATTATACATTTCAGTACACGTTTGACTGTATTTATGTCATACATACATTAACATAAAATGCTTAGGACCATCATCTGTGTTATTACTGTAGTATAAAGAAGATACGATTTATTTTACATTATTGTATAATTTGATCTAGTTTTTTTAATTGAAATTACAATATAGCAAACTAAGAAAGATTTATATTTTGTTCATCATACACACTTTATATACATACATACATACACACATATATACATGCAAGCAAGGAACATGGTCCGCAGTATATTGCCAGTCCAAGCCTGGATACCGGACGTTGACGTTGACCGATAGGCCTATGTAATGTTCTTGTAGTGCTAATGCTCGTATAGCAAGATCATGTTTTCTCACATCTTCATCTTAATTTGCTTAAAAGGGAACATATTCTATGCATAGCATTATTGAATGAAATAATGCATAGTAATAGAAAGAGTAATAAATTAGCAACTAGTCGTAGGTGAGTTAAACGGTCAAATATGAAAAAACATATGTTTTTATTTTATGGTGAATTATTATTCTACATTGCTTTACGAAACTTTTGATGGGTCAATCATAATTTTATGACAATTAAAAGTTTTTTTTTTATTATTTTTTAATGTTTGCACGACATGTTCAACCATTCTATCAACAAGCGAGGTGTTAGGTATAAGGAGATGTTGAGTGATGGAGACTCCAAGGCTTATTTAGCTGTTGTAGATAGTAATCCTTATCCTGATTTAGTAGTGTCTAAGTAAGAGTGCATAAACCGAGTAGCAAAGTTAATGGGATCAAGACTGCGAAACACAAAAGCTTCCGACAAAGGTAAAGAGTTGTCCGATGGAAATTCGATAAGAAGTAGGCTATCTGACAAAAAAATTGATGAGTTGCAAACTTATTACAGCAATGCCATAAGGGGTAATTGCACAGATGTAAATCAAATGAAAAGAGCTGTATGGGCAATTTATTATCATAAGATTTCTACATATGAGAATCCAAGTCATGGCCTTTGCCCTCCACCGCCCAAAACATGGTGTAAGTACAGGCTAGCTGAAGATAAGAAGGAGCTCTCAACATTCAGCCTTAAGAACTCCATTCCTGTACCTGTAATGGAAGTTTTGAAACCAGATTTTAGACATCTAGCCAACCCAGACTTACTAAGAAGATCGAAAAACTTAATATATAACATGGAAAAACTCAGAACGTCAATGAGGCTTTTAACAACGTCGTATGGACTAGAATACAAAAACACATTTGTAGGAAGGCTTACACTAGAGTTAGGAGTGTATGAAGCTGTCAGTACATTCAATGATGGCAATATTACTAGGCTAAACGTATTACATGAGCTTGGACCAAATGACTGTGGGAAGAACACGGTAGAAACGATGAAAAAATTGGACGAGGAGCGACTGCGAAAAGCTGAAAAAGCTGTACTAGATGCGACAAAAGAAGCAAGACTAGCCAAGAAAAGGTCAAACCTTGTTACAGAGGCCCCTAACCTACAGGATTATAACCCTGAAGCTTTTTAAGGTAGGGGAGTTTTTACTTTTCTGTATCAATATATGTTATACTTTGTTTAAATCCAATTTACCAAAACTATGTTTTTACGTATAAATGCCCCATTATCTCAGAAAGTACTTGACATATCTTGATGATATTTTTACCATGTTCTCAGTATTATTGGGTGATGATATGGAACTAGAATTATCTCAATATGTTAACAAATAAAATTTAAAAAAATATATCTTTAAAAATTCTTTATAAAAATGTACTATTTAAAAGAAAATTTTATAAGTCATGAAAATATTTTCATAATATATTTATTCTAGTTCAGCAATGTTATATTGGTATAAGAAACAATCTGTGAAATTTTGAAACCTGTACCATTGTTGGTTTCTGAGGAAACAGGTCATCAAATAGACTAATTTAACATGGGCGGTATAGGGCCGTTTAACTCACCTTAAACCTTACCATCTTCTAAATCTTAAAATTTTCACCTTACAACATTTGAAGATTTATTTTCTTTTGGAGAAGCTATAATGTGAATTAAGACAATTACAACAGACACTCGAATTTTATATTTAACCAATCATATCTAAATATAGTAATGAGTTTAAGATTATTTAAAAGGACTAAAATACTTCTTCAAGCATTTGGTACGTTATTATGTATGTATTAAACTTGGCAATACTTATTTCACCGTATAAGTCAAATTTAAATACCTATTTAGCATTAAGTAAAACAAGTATTATAATATAATAATGTATATTATCATACCTCATTTTATTTATTATCGCCCCTTTTTAATTCTATTATTTAGTTTTACGTAATGGTAAACTAATATTTCAATCAGAAATACTAGAACCTAATCAAAACGAAAACAACGGATATTATACCTTACCACTCTATACCTTTATTTAATTTCCTGAGCGAAGTTATTAAAAGCTAGAAGTGAGATGTTCTGCCCTAGTTCTCTGTAATCTCAGCAGTAAACTGTAATAACCGTCTATTAGTAACAATCGTCCTGGCAGACCCTCTGATAACTGAGACTAGTCTGCACTTCAACTTTGATACTCTGTTGTACACATTTCCTCCGACCAGTATTTAATTTCACTGCTCTAAGATTTTGCTTGACTACTGGAGCATAATTATTAAAAACGAGACCTATGAATTATCTGGCCCAGTTCTTGTCTAATTATCAGAGGAACGCTGAAATAACAATCCATTAGTGGTAATAAAAAAAACAGTCCCTCCTTTACACATTCGAACCAGTCTGCACTTTACATGTGATATCCTACCTTACACTTTCCTCCCGAAGGGATTGGTATAATAAATACTTTTAGTCTTTTTATTTTGATGAAATTGACTCTTTTTAATATTATTTTATTGTAAAAATAAAAATGTACTAAGTAAAATCCTTGTATTTGAATAGTGGGTTTAGCTCACACTCTCAACTCTACATCTACTGTACGCCAACAAGTATGTTTGACTAAATATATTTATCACTTGCATTTTAGGTGTTTTAAAAGTATGCTATATCTGATAATATAAAATTAATTGATTTTAGAGACAAAGGGGCTGTAAAGTAAAACTTTGTAATTTTCTTTATTTATTTGTATGGTAAAAGAATCTCCTCTTAAATGCCTGATTTCGCAATATATAACATAAAATACGTGTCAAATAATTTAAAGTACTTAAAGGTAATTCATTTACCTATCTCTCGTATTCTAACTTTTCGATATTGAAGAAAATAAGTATTAACTGGGGGATACATATTGTCTGTATCAAATGATTTAAAGGCGTTGTTCTTTATCATACGTAAAATTAGTATGATACATTTAACGTACCAAAGTTTTTGTGCCAATATTAAATGTTTTTGTCTTATAAAACCACTCTAAGGATTTTAAATATAAAAAAACATCTCACATTTTAAGAGATGATTGTTTAGAAAAGAATGTATTAGAAAATAATCATAATATTGTCAAATTTTACAATAGTAGGATACGTTTTAATCGCACATTAGCATCACATATGAGAGAGCGTCATGCTTAATCCAAATTAGTCAGCGATGATTTAGCTCATACATTTTATAAGATTTCATGATCTTTGGTATAAATTGAAAGAAATACTTCAATATAAAGTAAAGTACTTTTCTTTTATTAATATTAATAAACAAATATAAGCAATGGTAAATTTGGGACATAGTTTTGATGAAAAGTAATTAGAAATAAAACTACATGTAACAATACACCATTCACAGAAGAAATTAACACAACTCATCCCTCAGAAGATCGAAAATTATATTAGAGTACATATAACGCATCATGTGCGTAATGTTTCCTTATATCATAACTAAACGTGTTAACTTGTGATTCACCATAGAAATTAAGATATTTGCTCCAAATCAAATGACAAATTCAAGCATATTCCATATATTAGATGCGTAATTTAAAATGTTTTGTAATAGAATTGAATATATTACGTTAATTTTCCCACGGAAAAGTACGCTGATGTTAAGTTGATATCTAATACAACTGAAAGCGGGAAGTTTAGGTAACGTGTAGAAATGATGAAAATGTTACACGTGTGATAGACCACGCTTGATAAGTACTCTTTAAATATTTAGTTTCTTGTAATAAAACTAAAAGTAAAAAGTTAAGAAAATAGTGTATTCCAATAAGAAGAGCTCCTTCTTCAATAAAAATTTAAGGTCTTCTAAGAAATGAAGGCACTCTATCGAACTTACAGATGCTTCTAATTAAGGAAATTTCATATAATAGTTGTGAGTTGTACAATTAATCAGAAAAAATAATTAACCAATTTGACATATCCCAAATAAATTTAAATATTTATTTATCCATAAAGCGATGAAAAATTTTAATAAATATATCTTCTAATATAAAGCTATTTCGTAACAAAATTTCCATCTTTTCAGGTAAATGTAAAGGATTAACTATTGACGAGAAGTACAGTTAATATGTAATAAAACTTTGTTTGGTAAATAATGATTCCCGGTAAAAGAAGGCAATTTTTCTCAATTGTCATCAAGAACATTTCAAAGATTTCTTGCGTAAAACGCAGTTGTCATATCATAAAACTATATGTAATAATATATAGTCTCCGAGATAAATGAAGTCAATCCAACCCTTTACCGAGATCCTAGTTAATACTTAGGTATGATTAAGGTATTTTTAAAAATTCAAGCTAATTTTTGAAACAAGCCTGGAACATAAATGGAATAGTCTAAAAATTGGGATCGTTTTATGAAAATATCATACCATATTAACACAGATTCAGGGTAATGTGACTCTTGAAATATTGTGACTCATGAACATTTGTACCTGCAATATTATAAAAATAATTTTAATCTATTAAGAATTGAAGTTGTGTAAAAATTGCTTGCCTAAATATGAGATATTGCCACATAATTTATTTAATTTTTTCTTCATTATGTTAGGTTACATATTAGCCTTTGAATAGTAAAAATCCACAAACCAAATCACCATAAAAAATTGATAGTGAGGATGGATATGAAAAATTCCCACATCTTAGACACTCTTACGGGTAAACTGAATTAGGTTACAAATTCATTCGTTCTGATATTTTATCGTTTCCATCATAGCTACCTATTGTACTAGTGTTTAACTGTTTTCTAACGCTCTACCAAATCCTGAGATGTGACATGATCCACAATAGAAATCAATGCTCCTCTTACCTAAATAAAACATATTTAACAATTCCAAGTCTATAGTTGAGTTCGCTTTACAGATATCTTTGACAGACAGAAATAAATTCCAGCTAGGCGACTGGTAAGCTTAATTAAAGCTCAGCCTGGAAATATAAATATATGGTATTATTAAACATTAAACAAACTGTAGAACATATTTTATTTAAATTGCTTGTGTAATAGTCGTACTTTTTTTGTAAAACTTATTTCAGAAAAATGGGAGCGAATAATTTGCTTTATATAACTATAAAAAGGAAGTTTTTGACTAATTAGTTTATAAAAACAGGTCCGTATAAAAATATGAACAAACATTTTATATAAACAATGCGATTCAACAACCCCCAACTATTTATCTTTGCAATGTTCACTCCATCACAGCGATAAGGAAAGAACAAGACATTTGGAACTATCTCTGAATCACTACATGTTTAAAACAAGCTGACTCGGTTTTGTTAGATTACCGTTCGTTGTATGTACACGTGACCCTGCTTTTCATGTCGTTGTGGGTTTATATTATACAATTACTATATAAGACATAATTACATTTACATTTTCTCATTTTAAATACATAGAAATAGCTATATTGACGCATGACGTAAACATTTACTCTTCTGTTATTGTAAATATATTTGATTTCAAAATCACTTTATGGCAGGTAGGATGCTTCGTATAAAAATAATTTCCTTCAAAATAATAAAATTTTAGGTCTCTCAGACATACTAGATATACTTGTATCTTGTTAGTAGCCCCTAGAATAGACACGTATTTATCAAATGCTTTCATTATGTGATATATTATTTACCTAACACTTCTATTTAAATAATAGCTACAAACGTACAATTTTATATGCTAGTTGATTATATTATAATGACTTTTTTATATAATTAAATCTTTTCTTTTTTTATTTTCAAAAGTCACGGATTTAACTGGAATATTAGCATTTCTTTATGTTATATCAATTAATGTTGGTGTGGGGAAAAATCACTAACAAAAAACATAATACAACTTTTTTATAAGTTTTATTGAAAATGTTTAGATAATATAAAACAATTATAATTAGACTTGAAATTTATTAATGACACCTAATATAATTTATTAGGTTTTAGATAATTACTTTTTCGTTTACGGAACACGATTTTTAGGATATATATTATATTATTTTATTTGATATCAAATATATTTTTTACGTTTATTCAATTCATTTTGAAAACATGTTTTAAATTTTAAATAATACAAACGCTTCAAAAAACCATAAAATATGAGGGGAAGACATGAAAAGCCCTGTTAAAAACTTTTGGTTTCTGGGTTTCCACGATACAGTGTAAACAAAGAGCAGTGCATCTTTAGGACTGCAGCTCGTTATTTACTTTCCATTTAAACCCTTCAACATTGTTATCTCTCACAGTTTTGTTAAGTCACAAAAGGAATGCCTATGACATTAACATCCCTTTTGCTTCTTCACATAAATTATACTATACATATTTATATAAGTAGAAGTTGTTCCGTTTCTAAAAATTCAACGTACATGTACAGAGCTATGTACGGAAAGAAACGTCAGTGGCAGAAAACCTCAAAAGAAAAAGCGCTAGTTAGAATACACAACAATATTTCTAGTTCTATATGTAGCCTATAAGTTATATATAATAGAGAGGCTGCTACCTTGAGGAGATCGAAAGGGTGACTAAATAGATTTAAAACTGCTTTACAGTTTTTAAACTATCCTTTTTGCCTGTCAAGCCAAGATAGGAGCATCTGCTAAGGCAGCCATTTCATAAATGGACGGGCATTTTTTGTTTTGATTGTGATGATGGAGTAGCAGTAATTGCGTGATAGCATTGCGTTTCCAAATATTAAATTGGCAATAAATTAAAATTGTATTAATTTATTAACAGTTCATATTAATACGTGTCAAATACCACCAGCATAAGCACGGAGCAGCACACACTTCCGCTCACCATACCTCCCGCAATCCCCTTATTTCTTCCCTTGCACTATTTATCATCGATGTCCTTGAATATAAGACGAACAAGTGTGACGAGATAAACCAGTTTTTCCGAACACATTCTGAAAGTAAAAGAGTATTATTTTCTTAATTGTAATTACAGAAGTAGACGTGATACTTTCAATAAATAAAGGTACGTAAATGTCCTAAGTTTTTATTCATATTATTTTCAATATTTTACAAATATAATATTTTTGGATTTAAATGTAAATTCAATTTAATATTATTTTACATTTATACAGAATGTAACATAGAGCTTCCATACGTTAACTATAACTATATGTTCTATGTTGCGGTTACTAATGTAAAAAAATAAGAGATAAATGTAACATGTTAATAATATCTTATGACTTATTGCAGCACATTTTTTTTATTCACATTTTTCTATAAAGTATAGTATAGCACATCTGATAAGTCAACCGATTTTTTTTATACAACAACATAGCAACATTATTTTTTTATTTAAATAATTATATATATACATAATTATCATTTATAATTTATTTTATTTTTTATAATTATTATTATTCTTATAATTAATATTACTTATAATTGTTATTTATAAGTGAATATAGTTTTGCATTATAAAATGAGAAAACGTACTATTTCTTTTAGAATCTTCTTATACTGAGCCGGTTCAATGCCTATATCTCCCCGGCTCATGTCTGTTTTATATAGTGTATGTGTGTGGTTTATTGGCTGCAGAGCCCACTGACCTTTTGAAGGCGTTGGCCTTTCCGGTAGAGTGGTAGAGACTCCGAGCCGTGGTGTACTAGTTAGGAGTAGCTCCAATTTAAAATTTTGTTTAACTAAGTGTTTATTTTGTTTTTGCTGAGCTGTACTCCTTCTGACATGTGCGGCTAAGTTTACGGCCCCTCACTGATGAGTAAGTTTTGCTTTCTTTTAAATTTTAGTGATTATTTTTATTTTTCAAACTGTGAAGGTTAAGAGCACATGGTTTTCCAAATTGTAGTTTTGCCTTTTATTAAATTTTAGTACTTCTGGCTGTTAACTAATTTTTAAATTGGCTTTCAAATTAATTCTCTTACACTTTTATTAGTTTTCACCCTTGCTATTCGGCTTAAATTAATTTTCTGTCTCTCAGTGAGGACCAGTCCTAGGCTATATGTTACAGTTCTTTTTATTCTGCAGCCAATATTGTTTGTAATGTGTCACTTGTTATGTAGTTTTTGTAAACAAACCCAGAGAGACTGCTGAAGGTTCATTTTACTAAATTTTTAAGCCTTTCTGAGAGATGTAACGTTATTCGGGTCTTTTAGCCCATAACTCCCCCTTATAGCCTACTTGGTTAATTTAAGGCCTTCTGCCATCAAATTTTAAATTTAGATTCCTGTTATTAGGCTGCTACTTTTGGCCATCAGTTTTTTTTCTAATAATTATATTTTTTTTCACCAAGAGTAAAACGCTTAAATTTTGTTCTGTGACAGAGGGGATTTTCATTCTAACTTTCTTTGGGGTTGTTGTTTTGAGTTGGGAATTTTATTTTAAGTGCAGGATGCCCTTCCCCTGCTTTTCACCAATTTTGAGCAAATTCTGTCAATAATTGCCTGTTTTAAAAATGTTTGAACCAAATTGTTACGTATGGTAGGCTACTGCGTATACCTCAAATAAATTCCTTTATAACTTATTGTTTTAGTCTTTTAAATGGATTATCTTGTTTATTTATTGTTTTCTAATGTTACCAGCTTCTATATTAAGGTTTATTTTAATTTTTATTAGTAATTGATTGGTCTGTGATATTTTGAAATTTTGGTAATTTAACTTAACTTAAAATTCTTGATAGATAACTTTTGGCAACTTTACTTTTATTAAAATCTATATTGTTTGGCAACTATTTTTAATTATTATTAACTTTAAAAGGGTACTAGGCTGAAACCTGGTTTCAGGGTCCAAGTGATGAATTGTTTCCTCCTGTCATCTCTCCATCATGCGTGGTCGCAGAGAACCTTCGCTTTTGCGCTCTACTGAAGGACGGCCACCATGATGGACATTTCTACCAGTCAACATCTGTGATACCCTGTGATATTGTTATTGTTGCCATTTATATAGTTTATATTTTGTTATTTAATTTTAAGTTAGTTTTAGATATTATTTAGTCATTTCTTGGATTTCATTAGGAGCCCGCCCTTAGCCGAAGGATACCGGGTGGAATTGGCATTTCTTGTTTCAAATTATGGCGTTTCTAATTTTTGTATGCAGGTGCACCTGACGAGGATTGTTTGAGGTATACTACTGCAGGCACTTTTATTTATTTATTTTTTTTTATTTTAGTATAATTATATACCTTTTTATATTGACTGGATAGGCCTATGTTATATTGTCTTAGTGAATGAACCTGAGTATACTGACCACGGTGTTCTTATTTTCACCTAGTTAGTTTTGTTCCGGCATCCCGTTCGCCACCATGGGCGCGCCCTTCCCTGATGGTTTGCTGTGGGTGTGTGAGCGGCGATGTAGGTTTCAATACATGTTTTCACAGATTATGTTAAATACATCCCGTAATTATACGATTCCCTTTGAAAATGTTGTAATAATAATAATATAAGTATGTTTTTAATGTAGTATGACGTTTTATAATTGATATATCTGTTGCTGATATATCTGATTGGTTAAAATGAAGTATAAAATTCCATGTCTGCAATTATAAATTTAGAAGGAAAAACGTGATTAATCTTATATAATGAGCTATTTTCATTTTTGAAATATTATATGATTTCATATTAATTCTGTGTTATACACGCAATTGTGTTCAAAGCTGGATGTATAATAGATCTTGAGCAAATATACGTACATTCCGTTACAGCAGTTTACAAATTTATCAGGTTCCATCTGATTTGTTCAAAGCCAGTTCGGACCTACTAAGTTGTTGAAAGGAGTTCCTGTTTTTATAAAATTAATCTTAACTAATTACCATAACAAACGTCTAGAGCTTATTTATGTCTTTCAATAATGCAATATCTTTTTTAAAATATATTTATTACATATGTTTTTAGAGTTTTAAGGTGTCTTAATGAATTCCCAAGCTTAAAGTTACAACTAAAAAGACGCAATAACTATTAAACAATACAAGAACAGCACCGTATGTAACAGAAATTTAAATAAAAACGCGCCTAATTTCTTATAAGCAGATTATGTAATATAATAGTAAACGATAATCAGCGTTATAATAGTAATTGCATCATCATAAACCACATACCAACTGTAGTACCTAATTGTCCTGTTACTTTGAAATTTAACACTAGTGAGCAAACAGTAATTGAACGACTGATTATGTCAGGCCGTTATTACGTAAATGATATTGACTCGGCATGGGAATAACCCTTTAAATACATTATTGCTATATTATACTGTAGTGAGAATAATATTCAAAATTATAACATTATAAACTATGTTTATACTGAGTCAGGATTAGATTAGAAAGTAATACAAATTTTACTTTTAACTGTTTTTATAATTTCTTGTTTTGTAACTGATAACTTATAAATGAATTATTCATGGCCATCGAACTAGTTACGGATAGGTCTGTGGGTGATAATGGTTTAAATTCAAAGCTCTTAGTTAGTTGGAGCTTTTTTAAGATATCAAGATCATCGTCATGATTTTATAACTGCTGACTACTCAAATTCTCTTACATCAGAATGTGAAGGAAACAGGATTTTTCCGGACATTTGCCATCGTTCAGTGAAACAATAAATCAGTAACACTACGCTTCGAGATCTGCAATCTGATCTTTTCTTCAGGTAAAGAACTAACCTAATACATAATATTACTAACTAGGTTAAAATAAACAAATCTTACCAAAGCGTTGTGGCACGCCTAAGTCAGGACTTATTGTTTCACGGAACGATGGCAAATGTCCGGAAAAATCCTGTTTCCTTCACTATCCTTCCATCGTCAAAAATAACCTTCAGTACATCAGAATGCTGTGAGGTCTTCACTCCTCTTTCTCTCACGAGCATCCCTCTAATATGGCACTCCAATATAAACGTGTTAAGCTTTGTAGACAACAATAACACCAGTAGTACCTGTCAATACATATATGATATTTATATTGTAAGTCATCCTCAATATTATATATCTTTCAATGGTATAATTCAATATATGAATATGTAAGTTGGTAGTTCAATTTTTCATCAATGAATAAAAATACAATTATATTTTCAATATAATTACAATCAACAGAAATAAACTCAATTAAATGTTAAATTCTCCATAAAAAATAACAAAACTATTTTAAACTAATGGGATCATTGTATTTAATCATGAAAAAAATGTAATGACTTTACAAAATGCTAGCGTATTCATAATTAATTAGAGAGCCCTTCTCTTAAACAGAACTTTTCATGAGATGCTCTGTAAACTCATATGTATATGTATATATATATATATATATATATATATATATATATAGTATCCTTTAATTTACTTTTTTACCAAATAACTGATAAAGTGCAGTAATATAATGGTGAGTTTAGAGAGCATCTCATGAAAAGTATATATACATAATCATTATATTGTATTGCCTTTTTGCGGATTGCTAAAAGCGTATTACAGTTTCTCGTTTACAAATCACAATACTTACTGTATGAGTTTTTACTTTGCCTTAAACGCTCGGTTTTAACCACCATCCCACATTTAACGCAAGTGCATCACTTTACAGTAGTCATAGCTACGAGAGTCTATTGTTATAACCCAACTCAGCGCTTATAGAATAAGTAAAGTGGTGGTTTGGGGCAGTAGTGGGTTGAGATAGGGAAATTGGTGATTCACAAAGCGATATAGCACATACTCAACAATACTATTTAAATAAAACTTAAAAACCCGATTTAAAAGCGGCACTGTTACAAATCTATATTAGATACCTTGTGAATTCGTGGGTTTATCATAGTTTGAAATGCCTAAAGTTATGTTTGTGGGATTTGACTAAATTAATGGAAATTACCAATATACATCTTATATATTCTTCCCACTATCATACTTTCTCCTAGTTTCACACGAAGATCCTACTGTGATCTATGATATTAGGAGTCAATTAAACATACTATTAAGAATTATAAGGCAACTTCTTAATCTTTGAATATTGTTAAACAAGCGGATTGAAAATTGTACATATATTTTATGTTAGCAAACTAGTTATCACTACCAAGGTGCTTTGATTCTTTTACTTTATAGCTCCACCTCTTAGGATACTCAGAAACTTAAAATTTTAACGGAGTTGTAGATATGCATATCTGCTTTAATGACTATTACTTAGTTCTTAAGTTATTGGTTATGCATTTAGTTATATTATCTGTATGTAGCACCAGTCAAACTGTACGTAACTATATACTTTAAAATTTAGTTAAATCACGTGTTACTCTCTGACGAAGGTAATAGATTTACTTGACGTCATAAACACTTTTTAAACTTAATCCAATCACAACGAAACACTACATATGCATACAATATTATGCATAGAAAATAATGAATAGTGTTTTACAGGTACCCTTCACCTTCGTAGCTCGTAGCTTTTGAATTTAATAGTCTTAATTTATTTAAAGAATTTGGAATCAGAAATTCATTCTATCAATATGCCTAAGAACATAATCTAAAATGGGCTGTGGACTATTTGACTAATCTCCGCTAATGTGTCAGAGGTCGGAGTCGAGGGTTCTATTCCAGATCTTCCCTCACACTTCAAATGTTCATGTTAGCTTTGTTTTTCAATTTCTATTGTTTGTATTTTATTTTAGTACTGAAATACTGCAGTTCCAATTTATCTGTCTTTAGTCTGTCAAGGAATTTTATCTTGAATAACAACTGAGCATTTCAGTTCAAATCACATCGAAACATTACTTAAACAACGGAAAACTTGATCTCATTTTGCAAATTTTAGAAATTATACTTAATTTGTAATAATACAATTAGCTGATTAAGCCAGAGAAATAAGGTTCTTATCTTTAAATTACTTACTAGAATGATTTTTAATCGAATTTATAGTTGTAATTGTAAGAAATAAAAAGTAAATTACAGTTTTATTTAATTATTTAAAAAAATTGCCGGAACAAAATAGAAGTAAAATTCGCCTAGTTTAAACGTTGGAAACTGCCTTGGCACATAACCGATTTGCAAGTTCAAATGGAATAACTTTAATACATCATGGTAATTTTGGAACGTGATAGTGTAGTGAGTGTTTACTATAATTGCGGTTAATTGGATGATAATACCAACGGATGACTGGTATTATAAAGTAACTTTACCTGTCTTTACATTTCTTTGATAAAATATTCACTCTAATTTCAGGTAATATATAGTAGGTTCGTTACATATTTCAATTACTAGTAAAACTTTTCTAATATACAACTTACTTATAGTGCTACAAGATTTTACTTAAT
This sequence comes from Homalodisca vitripennis, assembly GCF_021130785.1. Classification (NCBI taxonomy): domain Eukaryota; kingdom Metazoa; phylum Arthropoda; class Insecta; order Hemiptera; family Cicadellidae; genus Homalodisca; species Homalodisca vitripennis. Next base: position 189,768 of record NW_025776255.1, read on the forward strand.
ATTTTGATTATAGCAACATAATGTTTGTAAACGACACTAGGGCAACAATGATGTATAATGGGCATAGTTTTGGGTTTTGTATTATAAGTCGAACAAAAATTCAAAAATAAATATGTGTAACAATATTAACAATTTGTTGACCCAAATTTAGTTTTTACATTTCTGCCATAGCCCTTATTAATTAGAGAGAGAGAGAGAGAGAGAGAGGAGAGAGAGAGAGAGAGAGAGAGAGAGAGAGCGAAATTGACATTGAAAACTATTGCATCCGGAGGGACAAGTGAGATAAAACGGTGTACTTCAGGTAAAATGCCAACTCACCGAAGTGCATCTTGATTTTGACCTCGCTTCGTCCTAGCTCGTATAGGGCTTCCAGGGTTGCAGTATGGTCCAAGGAAGTACGAGTCACTTTCACTGAGAATGGTAACTAGTACGAGGTAGAAACAAGTGTAAAGACGAACCATCACGAGAACAAAGAGGTAGGCGAGTCACCTCCCACGGGAGCAACGGTACATACACGAGTACAAAAAATGCATCGAAACAGAAAGCGGAACTACTCTGCACAAGATTTCCAATACGAGACTACTACAAGAACAAATTGCGAGTGTTTAGAGTGACCGTGGCCGGACCATATCTCCTAGAACGATACTCGTTTCACTTTGCTAACAAGTACGAGAAATATGATATCGAGACCCAAGACGGCAATACTTTGCCTGAGAGGAAACAAAGTGCACACTTTGTGAGTGGCAGTGACCGGACCTTATTTCCCGAACAGCTACTACAGTCCGACTGAATGTTCGGTCTTCTAAAGGACGCTCCGGGACGGCGGACACACAGACTGACTGTCCCACGTGATTTCTCTACCCATGAGAAACGTCCGTTAAAATTGATCTCACCAGCATTGCCTTTGTTTTGGTGAAACAACATTCTCATGTGCACTAAACGAATACTCTGGAGTGTAGGAATCAGGAAGATATGTAATATCAACAGCTATCATTGAAAATTGAACGTAACTGTCAGACCACACATTTTAAAGAAATGTGGCCCGATGACACAACATTTTGTTACATGCACCACTCAGTGAGCTTGGGCTATACAGAGGACGATTGGTATCAGGCCAATTACGAAAGTTATTATATAAACTTATATAATAGTGTACTAAAGGACCCGATAGACTGAAACTGAAGTCTTAAAATTAATCAATTAAACATCATTAGTACAATGTCATATTATTGAGCTAAGGATTTAAAAAAAATATATTTATATAATAATTACTCATTGCTATCATTATTACCTATTACACAGATTCGAACAAATATGGTCACGCAGAGCCAAATACCATTGCATAATACCAGTCATCGTTATATCAATTGTTGTTGAATATAAGTGGTTCATAAAAATACTATAAAACTGTTCATTTTTGTGATATCGTGAGGAAAAAACAAAGATGAAAGTGCTCGAGAAATATAACTCACTAACACTAGACCAAATTACAAGAGACAGAATAAGTACAGGAATTCTACACGCAAGACTACAAATATTATGGAAGTAAGTTTATGCGTGCAGAAGGCGCGTTAACTCGGAGAGACGAGAATGTAATGACATGTTTTTGCGTGGCGTGGGTGTTCTGTCCGGAGAGTGTAGTGCCAAATATCTGTTACAAAACTATTTATGGTATTTTATGGTGACCGGTGGCGCGGCATATTCGCCAAACTCACATACACCATAGTCACTAAATTTGGAGAGTATGGTGTACCATAATTGTCATTGATTGCGTAAATGAGCTGGTTGAGAATGGTGGCAAGATGGTAGCTTTGTCTGAACACCTGCTTGAGGGAGGGCACGAAAAGCATTTTTATAATTACAAAATATTTATACTAGATAATTGAGTCAGAACTACACTGTAGGTGTCAATATTTGTGTATATCTTCTGGTGAGTTCAACTCATTTGAATTACTGTTAGTAAATTGGGACAGTTTGAAAGTTCCAAATGCCACCTGTGAATGTTACATTTTATCTGGAAAACTGTTTGACATACAGAGAAAAGATCTAGAAGATCTGCCAGCAGGTCTTTTACTTTGTATGGCACAGCCTTATAGTAAAACTAGTATATTTCACTCTATGCCTTATACCATGACATGATTAAACGCATGGAAATAGTTACTGTTTGACTGTGGTAGGCTTCTAAGTCTTACATACGTATGTAACTTTTGTTCAACAATTTCAATTTCCAAAACAGTCACTTTTATAAGTAAGAATAAATAATAATTACTGTAATATTATTTACAAAACATTAAGAGACTACTTCAGAATGCATATCCAGTTGAAAATAAAATAAATAAGTGCAAAAATCGCTTTAACATAAAAAGCTATTTATCATTTGCAACTAAATCATACACTTCTTTTACATTTAAGAAATATAAACTTAAAATGTAGGCAATCAAATTACCTAAATATATAACCAACCTTTACTGTACTTTATAAAGTGTATTTATTTACTGAATCAAATATTCTACACAAGTAATACAAATGACGAGAAAAGAATACAATAATACCAAGTTCTGGATATAATAGAAACAGAACCATACATATCCCAAGCCCTTATTTAGTGTAAACTTTAGTTGTAATTTCGAAAAGACAAAGAATTTAACGGGTTAACGGTTTAGTGGCAGTGAAGCGTAGACGTGAAGACGCCAAAGTTCACACACCCTAGTAAGTTTAACTCTAACAGGTTGGAACATGTTTGCTCTTGAGGGGCTTCTTAGAAGTTATCTAAACTGATCACACAGTAAGTAATTGTATCAGTTGCTAGCAAAATTTTCGTAAGGCATTGTTTTTTATAACTATTATATGTGGAATGTTTTAATGCGACCAGGATCATTATTAAATTTGGTAATATTTACAAAAAATGATTTGTCTTCTATTATTCATGAAACATCTTTAACCCTTTTCGGGCCAGGCGGCAATATATTGCCGCCACAGATCGCGTCTGAAAAGTGCCAGGCGGCAATATATTGATATTCGTCGTTTTCTTAAATAAATACGACGTCAAATGATTAAAGTTTTATGTTTTTTTTATTCCTTGGTATATTTGTAGATAAGTAATATGAATATCATTTTTATTTTGGAGGTCTATTCATTTTTATTTCGTAATTGTCACGTGACATTATCAGCTGACTCAATCTATTGTTGTTAATTCTTTATGCTTTAGTGTAATCGTACTATTGTATGCTGGATTCTCCTTTATTATTTTATTTTGTGGTTGTAAATATTAGTAGTGTTAGTAGTTACGTGCTTAGCTATTGTGTGTAGTAGTTACAATGACTGACAATTTGCGATCTCACGGGAGTAAAATTGTAAGTAGCATATTTGTAAATAGAAAAAGTGTAAATAAATTTCAAATAAAAATGTGTAAATATTTCTTGGTAAATAGTGTTTTAACTGTATTGAATCTGTTTATGGATCCTACAATCATCTGTTTACCGGTACATCCATAATGTGAATATTTATTTTAAGTTTCTTGCAGTGTAAGAGTCAGTTGCTTTATCACTTGTTGCTAAGTACAATTATGCGTATTTATACAAAATGTGTCATAAAAAATTTATTTATGAGAGAAATAACACAAAATTTTGTATGGTTGTTCCTTTCTAAATGTAAAATATAATAAAATAGCTTCCCACGGTAAAATTATTTTTCCTTTTTTAGTTGTTTACAACAAAAAAACCAAAAAATAAATTTTTTTTATATAATCTAATAAAGCACTATTTTTTAAAATTTTAAATTACTTAAAACTACATCTATATATTTCTTCTTGATAGTATATATCTATACGAGTAATTTGGTGCAACTTTTAGGTCATTCTCTAATTGTTATGAAAAGTTATAAATTTTAATCTTAGAGACTACAAAATCGCCAATTTTAGCCTGGCACTTTTGACTAGTCACAGGGGATATGATATGTGAAAAAACTTTTCAACATCTCATATTTGGTCCTGGCCCTGAAAGGGTTAAACAATTTTTATAATCATTATTAAATTTATTGATTAATTATTATATTATGTTATAATATTCCTTAGAGAGTTTTTTAAGGCAGGTTAGTAAACGCTGTGATATCCATTTTAGTTTAGTGGCCAAAAACGATCTCACACAATATAATGACGTGTTGAGTAGTTGAATTTCCTCCTAACCTTTTGGTAGTTACATAGTAATGAAAAACTTTACAATCGAATTAATTTCAATAAAAACTTTATTCCTATCGCACAGTTCATTGAGAAACTTGAACTAATAACTATAATGAAATAATACATCGTGTACACATTTATTTTCTTTATAGTTAAAAATGTAATCTTTATTTTAATGAACTATACTCTATATTTTATTGTACAATTAAATAGTTGAATCCGTCTAATAAAATCCAAGTTCTGTTCTGTTTCCACGGTAGCTAGTTTAAATTTACATATTCTGTATGTTGCAAACAAAAATTAATGTCTCGATTAACGACAGCCCCTGCAAGCTCTATTGTTAATTATACATGATACCGCTGTCTTAGTGATGTATCAGTACAAAGAGTACTTATAATTAGACGGCCAATACATACTCTAAAATGCGCTCTATTGTTTGGTGGACAGCCAGCGCCACCAAACTTTATGTCATTTAGTTTTAGTCGTTCATTCTGATTTCTTGCCTAGTTTTATGACATATAAGACATATGAATTTTTAAAACATTAAAATTGTTTCTTGAAATTACTATGTATAACAGTAACGTGTAGATACTCTCCATTCGCACTATATTAGTCATTTAACACTCAAAACATAACATTTTGTATTGGTGAAAATTTTTTAAATCATATTTATGCAAGCATATGAAGCTCATGGTTACCCAAGTATATAGTTATGACACCATATCTTATTTTCAATTTACTATGCATTCTTAGGATTTCTTGACAGTAAATTAACAGGAGTTTAAGCAAAATACAAATATGCAATTTATTAACTACTTTTCTATTTAATTTAAGACGTATACATTATATTTTCCTTAAATAAAAGAATTAGAACAGTTTTTTCAGCGCTAAGCTTTTAACAGCATAAAAATGTATGTTTTGTGTTACCGTAACATACTGGAAAGCTTGTATTAAGAATAAACTACGTTGCATACCAAAGAATTACTCATGAATAAAATACGTACGTATAATATAATTTCATTATTACAACGCAAGTATAAAAAATAATATAGTACAAATGCATCATCCAGTAATTGTTAAAGCAAAATTTTGAATTTAAAAAGAACAAGATTACTCAAATATTCAGGCACGTTTCCTTTATTAATATTTGAGCATACAAAAAGAACGATAAAGGATGTATTTTGCGTTTCTCTCTGCTCAAATATTTAAAGACTGCGCTTCTAAAAAGCTACTTACTGAAATATGCGCCTTCCTTGAATTCCAAAGAGGATTGTTAAAAACCTTACATTGTTTATTTTGCTATGCGGATATGCAATATACTGCGTTGCATACAATATGTTCGGAAACTTTAAAACGGATTAAATGTACATAAAAATAATTAAATAATATTTTAAAAGTATGCTAAACATCTGCTGGAAAAATTTTAATAATGAATATTTGTGTCTCAGACACATTACAGACATCGATCTGATGAGTTTGGAGGATATAAAAAGGATTGCATCACTGATAATAACAATAAAACAATAAGTTTGATGTTCAGGTGTAGTGTTTTATATCTGACTATATATTAGAAGCAAATTTACGCTACTCGGAAACGTACTATTTCAACTGATCTATTAGAATTTTTATTACAAAATATGATACTGTAATTGGCAACCCAATGTAATAAAATTCTGTATAGAGTTTAATATTTTTTTACTTTATATCAAATATTTTAAGTATCGAATGTATATATTTAATTTTTTCAGACGTAATTGTATTAGTTATCAATGCGAATTTACTGTAATTTTGTTTCCAAATAATTCAGTAATTGTAATGTAGAATAGTTTTTAAAAAAACTAATAAAGTTTTGGCAATGTATATCATAATAATTTTGCGTCAAAAGTAATGAAAATTGTTTTTCAATAATATGAGGACATTTTTAAATTTAAATGTACCCATTTAAAAAATATACATTCAAACTGAATGGAAATTACAGAAACTTCAACAAAGTAATAAAACACCCTCATCTATGGGCTACGTAAACCACAAATTCGTCGATGATCGGTAGTTAAAAGCATAACTCGGTGGGAAATGGACAAGCCAAGGTGCATTACGGTAACAAAAAATATTCCATCAGGAAGAGAAGGAGAAGCAGAACTGAAATCATCACAGAACATTTTGGACTAATGCACTTACAGAGCCAACAAATGAGGCACGGCAGGGGGTTGTTTTCGCTGAGTAGAACGAGAACCACATAGTGTTTTCTCAGTAGTCGAATATTATTACTTGTTCTCAAAAGTTCGCTTTATCGCCTCTCGCTGACACTAATGGAGAGTATGTCTTTGAGAAATGCTTTAAAAATACCTTAGTTGTTTTCAGAGGACCAAAACAAAACAAAGTCTTTGATGTTATATGAGATTTTAAGATACAATCAAAATGCTATACGCTGATGTAATTTAAAAACGTACCTTCATAACATTGCACAAAATAATGGTCATGAGTTTGTGGATATATCAATTATTCCCACATGTCTTATAGTTTAGGAGCCAATAGCCTATGTGTACTATATGAATGTACAACCTGGTTATTCTTGTTATTTATGGAGATTTGTTTCGTAAGTATGAAATCGATCACCAGCTATGCTAGTTTGTATTGATTGAATTAACAGGCCACCGAAATGGTCAAACATATCCATAGATAGTTCTTTCTCAGAATATATTTTTTCCTTGATTACACAGTAACTTGAAAATACACATACATAATAGTTATATAACAGTAGGAATAGTAGATAAAAAAGTGAGAAAGTAGCCAGTTTAAGGATCTGTGTATAGTTACTTGAGGCTGATTCCAAATGTGTATATGTTGGATTCAACTAAATTGCTTGTGTATGTAAGTATGTAAACACGTGAAAACTATAATCTGAAAAATGCTTTATTTAAAATTTTCAACCCTATTAATACTCGCCAAAAGTTTCAGGCCTTAGTGTATACTACTTCCCATTAAACATTTTTCTATTGCTTAAAACAGATTTTGCAATGCCAATTGGCTCCTGATATATTTGAAAGGTAGGCATTATTCAAACTAAAAACATCATATATAGTCATTAATATCTAATATAACAAGCACTAATTAAGGAGAGGTCGTAAGGGTTACTATAGTATTTCCGAAGAATTTTACAGTGCATGTAAAAGATCACCTCCTTACATTTAATCGTATTATTAATTCCATCATGGTGGTTGAATATATGAACAAATTCAGAAATGAAGGACTTAATCTTCAAGTATGAACATGGGAAGTCTGATGAAAATATCTGCAGAGATGTAGTGAATTATGGGGGAGGAATTATTAAATATGTCGTTAAACATGAAAATATATTTAGCCAAATCCCTATTAAACTATTAGGCTGTCAAATTTATTCTAGAGATTACTTAAAGTTTTCTAAAGAGGCGTAGATTATAATTTTAAGAATGCTACTGTCAATACTAAAATCCGGAATCGTATTATGTATCCTACACTGTGAACATAAAAGAGATCGTCAAGAGTAAAGCTCTTTACAAAGACGAGGGACATGTTCATTTCCGTGAGAGAATAAAGTGACTGATCCTGTCATGTAATTCTTGACGTGGCAACACGTGACTTAAATCACCAACAGTGAACGTTATGCTAATAGGTTTAAACATTATCGTAATATAAGATTTTGATGGCCGCAGCATCTAGTAAAGCATTTTAAGCTGAGACATAATTTTTTAATCCAAGAACACTGATTTCTATATAATATAATAAAGTTATTTTAGAAGTGCTTTTTGCCTAATTTAGTTGAACAAGACCAAAATTTATAATTCGTTTAAACAAAGTTCACGTTTTAGTAGCAACTTTATTATGTTATCGTCCGATAGGAAGTTAATTGATCCTAATGTTTTAGAACTTAACGAATGACGAGTTTAGTAGTACAGGTTTCATAAAATACTTAGCAGCAAGTTATTGAGTTAAATAGCACTGGCAAGTAAAATAGTTTTATTAGTATTACAAAATCAGTTTTATATTTTATAATTTATACGAATTTTGGCAATACGAACATGCTAAGACATACATAATGCACTTCCTTAAGTGTTTTAATACATGTTTATACTAATGTAATAAAACATGGTATGACCGTTTCGGAGACACGGGTCAACGCTGTGCATTAGGCCAAAGCCAAAAACATTTTACCATAGAAGAGTGGGCTGCTTGTACACTAAATGCTACTCATTTCTTCAAGTGCCTCTGAGACAGGTGAGCTCAGCTTCATTACTAACACTGGCATACATGTCAGCTTTCGCCTTAAATATACACTCACATGTTATGTTTAACAAGGGAGGTCTGCTAAGCAGAAATTTATATTGTATTTAAATTTAAATTAGGTTTAAATACAAAATTTACGTGAAATACTGGCATTGAAAAACTAAAATCTTTATAAAATTGGACTTCGGAGTAGAAATATATTTGTCTCTCGAGTCTTATGGAACACTGTAGCACAGTACACAAGTAGGTAGCGAGTACTTGTGTCTCAGTGTAAAAATCTATTTTCAGTGGTTGATAACTCATCGCAGGCCAATTGGAATGTTTCATTCTGTATTTTATATAAATTAACTAGTCCTTATATTTTTATCAAGTGCATGTTATAGATATAGTGTGCTCGTGGTTTGACACTATTCTGTTTATTGTGATTGCTGTCTTATTCGTTTTATAACAATCTGGTATAATTTGTTAGGTTGAACCTAAAATGTGATAGACTGGAGTAGACTTAGAGATAATATTGCATACTGGACGATAAAAAAGTCGAAAGGATCCTGTATCCGTACACTTATTGGATGAGTGTTAAGAAAGTTCATCTCTCAAGGATGTGGGTAATTTTAATTTCTGTCTGTTAGTTGTCACGTGGTGTGACTTACTCCTCCCTTGTTTTTATTTAATTGGCAGGAAATAACGTTTCTAAAAATGGTGAAATACCTTGAATGTTTTGCTGTATGGTGACGCTGATGAGCAGCCAAGTTAAGCAGCCAGAGAAGATCTTCGCATTATATACGAGTAATTTTGCATTATATCGCACCCATCTACAAGAGAGTAGCCATCATTAATATTTGCTTGCTATTCTTCTGCTCGTAGTAAGAATGCAACTGGGAAATATACAGATAAGAAACCTTAGTAAAAGATACGCATTTGTGCAAAACACGAAAACTAAATTTTCCAATGATAAAAAAATTGTCACGGAAAACTATGTATTATTAAAGATTTAAAGATTTCCTAGTTTAAAAAGAATATAAATCATATATCATTGAATCATTCAATAATAAATACGAGTTGTAATAGAGGAATGTTTAGATTATTTTCGATGTAAAACTTAACGTTTTACCTAAAGTAAGCTATAATAATTATATAGTAAAAAATTGCAGCATTATTGTAATTTACATCCATTTCAGGAAGCTAGCATAAATTTACATTGTTGTACGATCAAATCACAAATCACCTTATTTATTTTTCTTGGTATCAATAGAGAAATATTCCTAAGAAAGAAATCAATCATAAGCTGCGCTAGTTTGCCATGCCACAAAAGCATGAGGCAACATTGCTCCGACTCAGACTCAGGGAGAAGGGTGGGTTCTGATAATACTTGTGCGCAGAACTCCAAGTCCCAGGTGCTAAGGCTCTAATCTAACTGTGTTCTTCGAGTTGTTGTTGAAAATTATTTGTTTAATGGGCGCCACCCCGTTGTTAAGGTTGCTGAGGGTAACGACGGGGAAGACACCCTTCCAAAAGCACACAGTAAGGCAAACCCAAAGCCCTAACATTTATTCATGCTCGGTTCACAAGCTATGATATGAACCCCAATAACACACTATTAGTTTCCTGGAAATCCACTAATAGCACCTAAAGTTATTTCACCTTGATAAACTCAAATTTTACTAAACCACTATGTTTGTGTATCTCGGCACAACTCCATCCTTAAGTATGAAGTGCTGATAACTAATTGTAATCAAGTCCTGAGGGGACTCTAAGTTACACAGAAAAATTATTTAAATTTAATTGGCATATATCAATTTATTTAATCTAATTGTGCTTGTTATATTTTTTAATTCCACAAAACTATCACTAAATTATCAAGGAAAATTAAATACTGTATATATATGTATATATATATATCAGAAAATCTTGGATTTATTTACACATGATCAAATTAAGAACCGATTTCAAAATTCCAAAAAAACAGGAAACATATTCAGCTTATCAACCTGATAAGTATTAGTTCAACTTTCTAATAAACTCAAAGAGAGGAAGTAAATATTCTTAATTAGTGACCTTAGGTCAAATTCACAAGTATTTACAACAATTAATTTCAATAGAGTATGATAAATCCCCAGAATATATCGGAAATCACCATGGCGGAGAATAATCCAAATCTATCACAATAATCAATAATCAATACTTAATAGCTATAATCAATATTCAATTATGACAATGAACAGCAAAGCAGGTGGCCACCGCTAAAAAGAGTACTCATGAAAACAAACATTAAACATTTAAATGAACAGTGAGACATTTAATAACTAACATAATTGACAAATGAAGCGACGAATTGTATCACTGGTAGAGTCCAGAAATGTCCCCTGAAATGTCCAGAAGTCTCATAACCGCACTTTGTTTGTGTGTATATATATACACACACACACAGTATATTATTGTTTCAGTTACTTCAAAACATTTTAATCCTTTTCTATAAAATAATACTTGTGCAGCTTAACTGCATCATAACTCACGAGCTCACAAAATAACATGTAAAATATAAATGATAATCTAGTATTGGACAGTTTGTATAAAATCACAAGTACGAAAATGAGGTTATTATTTAGACACATTAGAACTTTACTAAACAAAATCATTAATTGTCATTTAAAATCATTACTACGAGATATATCAGAGATATGAAACATTAATAAATTTACGAGATATTATGAAACATTCATAAATTTGGCTCTGTAAATAGTAGACAATAATTAAATATTATATACGGACAGTTAGCTCGTAGAGCAGCTAATAACCTGTTCCCAACGACTAAAGGTAAATATTTTCAAGATAAATATATTGATAACAACACTCATATTCTGTGGCACAAATAAAATCAAGTTACTGGAAATATTCAATAAGGTTACTGCAATATACTGTGTACAAACCACAATCGTTGTCTCAAAATTGACAAATTTACAAATTTACATTTTCAAATTACATCGTAAATATATATATATATATATATATATATATATATATACTTTAACATTGACATTTTATTGCTACAAAATATTACTGAAACAGATTTTAACTACCCTAAATTCTACTCCAAGTTTCTTCAATACGAACGTCAACACCTAGTAATGATAAATCATAGGTCTTTGGCACAATAAAAGTACTCAATTCTTTCATCTCTTACATCTTTTTCTCTCTTGTTTTAAATAAAGTAAGCAGAATTTCAATTATTTGAAAACTTGCTAATATAATTTGAACTTAATAATAGGTTGAAAACTTTTTAAAGCTAATTTATTAATTTAGTTTTCAGATTTTTTTTGAAAATTTTATTATTTTAGAATAGTAAAAATTTTCGATATAATTTCATTCAAGAATGTTTATAATTTTTAGGATATATATATAATAATGAACTCAATATGACTTTTAGGACAGTGACTATCTTTCTGTCGTATAAAAAATTTCAGTAACACAACGTTTAGAAATATGCAATCTGGTGTCTACCACATAAGTACTTTAGTATAGTGTTAATGAGGTAAATTATAGAGAATAAATACCAAAAAATTGTTTTATAGGTTTGAAATAATTATTTTCAAACATGTCTCTTGACGTTTTAAATCTTTTAACTAGAATCAATAAAGGGATTGGAATTTGTTCGTTATAGAACGTACAAGGTGCAATATACTACAGTATATTGTTACAGTTTTGTTTGTAAAAGTTAATAGTTCATATTATTTTATGTTTGTTTATAAAAGATTAATAAACAACTTAGAAGTTTATACCACATAAGTACACACACACACAGGAATCCATACAAAAAGAAGAACATACACCCATGCAATTTTGATACCTTACAATAAACATATATAAATCGATAGATTTTAAAATTAATAAAAACTAGCAACCTATTTTAGAGTTAAAATTAACATAAAACAAATTATCATACATATAAGATAGAAATACATAAACTATTATAAAATTGAATCATCAGATAAAAAAAATAATTTCTTTACACCAAATACCACAGAATACATTAAATCTTAATATCAAGGAGATTGTTATGGAAAGTACATAACACCTGGAGTTATAAAGTGAATTTAGATCAGCTGGTGACTTTACAATAATGGAATTTTATTCTCTTGGAAGATGGCTTAATAGGAGACTGGGAAGAAGCATTTCTCATCAAAGTTAATAAACATTTGAGTTATTAAATACGTTAATACTTTTATTATTTGTATTAAATTGGTGAATTTAGATTTTTGAATCAAAAAACAGAAAAGACATTTACTAGATGATGAACAATTGAATATTGGATGACAACCAGAACTCTCAGATCTGCAAAGATTACTACTACCAATATTAAATCTATACTAAGCTGACAAGGATGATTGGAAGATGAATAAGTGTCAATGGAACATACAAAGTAAAACTGTTTTTGAACTCAAGTAAGATCTACCCAATTTATGATTACAAATTTTTCAAAATTTAAACCTATTTTTGTATAAATTCAAATTTAAAATGTACCACGACTTTTCCTATGTTGGATATAATTTTTTTTATGTGCCCATGGCAGTATAATCCACGAAACCCTGCATGTGACAAATAAACTCAATAGAAATTATTGTAAATCAAACGTTTATTTATTTTATATCAATAGCTAGTTGAGCAAGGGCAAAGTACGGGTTGAATAAATAAATAAATAAAGCAAAAAGACAAATTTAATAATATAAAGAGCAAATTATGTAGGGACGTGCGTGACAACAGGGGCTACCCTCTCTCTCTCATGTAGTAATAATTACAGGCTAACCATGTGATCGGTCACTCGTAAGATCTGGGTTCGAGTCGAGGTGTGTGTGTGTTTTTATATAATATATTTCTGTAATACTGAACTTATTTATTCTGAAATAAGTTTGTCTGTAAACAATTTTCTTGAGTTTTGACGATAAATATTTTTTAAATCGGGTTTCTTGTTACATGTAGATGCTATTTACACGTAACAATTTATGTTACTCTTCTGTTAAACAAAATTATTATGATAACTCTAAAGTATTAGCATATTTACCATTAAAATATATTTTTTTATGTCACTTTGTAATGACAGTTTACATATTACCTGTATATCATGTATACGAAAAATAGTTTTACAGTTATGTAAAGGTAGTACAATCAAAGCATTAAGGAAATTTTTAATCAAAATATAACCATAAACTACAAAATTACTTTTGCAATCACACTCAATTATGCTGTTAACTTTTTTTGTTGTATGATTTTAATTCTACTTTATGTTATATTTATATTTATATTACATGTCAATATGTCGAATACCTTGCTTAATTTACTGTAAGACATCAACTCTAGACACTAAGCCTAACTGTGACGTTGTTGAACGATCTTCTCCGTGTAAAATATCTATATTTAATAGTTTTTCTGAAATTTTGTTTTACTTGGTAGAGTAGTTCTTACGTTTTTTCCTTTAAAGCGGTCTTAAAAGCGTTTCTAATAAATCGCTCTTTTTTGCTTGATGTTATATTTTTTTTGTATTTATGGCACAATGCCTTTTAACATAGCTCCAAAATAACAACATATTTCAACGAAAAGTGATACGGAAGGAGTATAAGAACTTTAAATTTATAGAGCTTAGTGATTTTTCCGGTAACGTTCAATGAATATAAGTGATTAATTAACTAGTTCTTTATTCTTGCTGTCCGGTGGAAAATATAAATTTTTACATGTTAACCAAATCTTGATGTCTTTACGGCTACGGTACGCTGCGTTATTAGTGACAACATCATTACCAGGAAAAATTTGGGGACTAATTGTTCTTCAAACCATTTTTCATACGTAGATCCATCTATTTCTGCGTGGAAAACTGCTGCTTCGTTTTTACTAAAAAATAGAAGCTGTGCTTCTTCAACAAAGCCTCTTAGGGAAAACATATTTTAAAGGTAAGTAAAAAAAATTGTATGTACACTTAAAACTATATTGTTATTTTTTAAATTTAATATTTACTACTTTTAATATTTATTACATAAAACCTTTTCATTTCTAAACTTACTGTTTATAAATACTTTTATACGGAATTCTTTCTAACTGTTCTCTTCCTGACTAGAAAGAAAGACAGTTTGCTACTACACATTACTCGGCCGATGAAATATAATGACGGTATAATTATTATAAATTTAAAATAATCACATATTAAATATAGTAAATAGGATGAAAGGGTAATACTCCAGTTATGTATAAACTAAGGACGAGAGACTACTTTTTTAACTCTTCTGAAACTAAAGAGGTTATGATTTATATCAAAAAATTTATAAATAAAAAATTAAAACTTGAAATTGAAATTGTGGGAAGTTTTTGAACATCTATTAGATCTATTTAGATAAGAAATAACATTTCCTCAACCTTCAGTGTTAAGAAATACATTTTATTAAAACCAAAATGTTGATATAGTATTTTTATAAATCACAGGATTTAAATAACATTTACACAAAACTGATTTTTTAGGTTCATATAGGACAGGGTTGTTAATTATATAAGGTTTTGATGGCCACCAAATTAAAAGAAAGAGGCATACTACATAAGCTGTCCAAATGCTTAGCGAAATTAACTAAGGACTATTAAATAATTATTATGTTAAGATGTAAAAAGATTATGTACCAATTCGTAATGTATATATATATATATATATATATATATATATATATATATATATACATTAAATTGTATAAATGGCAATAGCTTTATTTAATTTCAATAAACTTTGAATCGCAAAAAGTACTAGACTTGCTCCGCCGTGTACACACACACACACACACACACACACACACACACACACACACACACGTATGTATACACTTATTACATTACATTTTGAAAGTACACCCGAACTTAATATTTTATAGCTTATGTTTGTCTTTAAAATGTTTAATAAACAATTAAATTGAATACAACTAATTTAAAGTCGAACAATTGAGTTAGAACATAAACATTTACAATGTATTACATCATTTTGGACAATGATATTATGTCTTGTGTTAAGTACGTTGACTACAAACAGTGTTAAAAATTAAATAACGTACCAGTGTGTGATTTAATATAGTTATTACTAGTATCAAAATTATTCAAACAGTTCAAAAGGATTTTAAATATTTTAATGCTTTTACAGATAAAAACACTACACTTTTGAAATATTTTTTTTAGACGCAACTTTATTTATTAACTTAGGAGCAATCTAGAAAATATATTGAACGGAGCTTGTATAAAAAGATAAAGGCTATTCGAGTATTCATAGCAGGTACCCAGATAGTCTGAATTATATGGGGTTATCTCGGTAGCTATTTTACCCTTGAGTAACAGTCGACCTTTTATTCACGTATATAAATAACTCGTAAATAAATTTATAAATATATAATACAGAAGTTCACCACGCTGTCAAATCATACATAGAAATTATAGACAGGATTTTAATATTTAGTTAAAGAGTCCTAGAATTGATTTGTTAGCCCATTCTATCTCCAGCCAATATGGTTATAACTAACAGAAACCAGGGTAGTAGAGGTACAGTTTAAAAGCCAAAATATGTCCCATATTTTAGAAGTAACTTCTTTTCGCAGGCTATGGATGTATGTTTTTCTTCTAGAAAAAACTTCGTTTTGCGTCACAGATCGGCATACATGAAGCAGTTCGCTCTGTAGCCACTAGAGGTAGAACTATAGCGGCCTTGTGACTGTTCAGTATATGGAGTATTGTTAATTTAACAGGCACATTTTCTACCTATTCCATTTTATTTCTGTAAATTATTTATAAAGGATGTGCCGTTATTGAAGAAGATACACATTAACTCTATAGACTTTTTTAAATTACCTCGTATTTTTTATAGTTTTATTACAAATTTGAGGTTAAATACAGGGCAATAGAAACAAATAAATATTAAATTTGACCCAACTATTATAAAACTGTATTTTTTACTTCGCTTCAGCCGACTCATTGTAATATATTACAGAGCAAAACTATTAATCGAATTCAGTAAAATCTAACCGCTAAATATTCAGTATTATCATAACATTGCATTGTAATATGTTTGTATATTTTAAAACGAGTACAAATAAATAAAAAAATTCTAAAAACAACGACCTTTTTTAAAAAATATGATATAATAATACGTTACGCAATGTGTATGTATAGCAAAAAACTCGCAAGTACTAGAGTATTTATCTTGCGGTATATCGTTCATACTCTGCTTTTAAAATGGTATTTTATGCAATATAAGAATACACATGATACATATAAGGCAACAGAACCAAAACTTCACTATTATATAATAAACCGTATACAACGTAAATATTTTTCCATTGCAGCAGTAGTTGAACTGCGCCGCCATTGTAGACATGTGTGCACTAGACAAAATACAATTATTGTACTTATAACAGAAAACATTATGATTCGTAAGTATATCACACTCACTAATTTAACAATACAAGAACTTTTATTTAGTGACTTACATAATATTTTAATCATATTCAAATAATAAAAGTATAAGATGACACTGTGATATGGAACACTAATAAAACCTGTAGTTTTTTATTGTATAAATTAATGTGGCAATATGAAGACAATATAGTAAAAGACAGGCTAAATCAATAACAAACGCATTACGGCTATAGTAAACTCAAATCTTTATTTTTCTCCAACAGGTAATAAAATACTGAAGTAATAAAATCTATATGTGGTAGCCAAATACGAAGCACAGATAAGAACGGCAATAAAACCAATGTACCGAACATCCAAGGCTAGTAAACAGCACTTTTCTATCTGGTTGACTACATCTCTGTCTGTACAGTAAACCTAGTTTTACTTTCCAACTTAGTTACCAACTAGTGACAAACTTTGTTTCAACTTATACTCTGATAGATCTGAACAAAATACCGCTATATGTACGTTCTTGGTGTTTTAGAAGAGTTCGTCTGAACAATGTTAAAATGGTTTCCATTCGCTTTAATAAATGGCGATTACAGTATTAACAGAAAAATTTAAGTAAAGACCAACATTAAAAGTTTTAATATTCAAATAATCTTAATAATTGTTGAATTTTTAGATTAAATTTACTTATTTTGATATCTTATTACCATCCTCCAATCAGTAATTATATACTCTGCTGTGAATTAATCCATGAAACTATTGACTAATTATTTTATAGAGTAGTACATTAATTCTTCTGAATTAACTATTTAAATAATTATTTCATATATATATATATAAGTCAAATCCATCACCCACACATCAGTACAGCCAGTGTCTTATTTAAATACTCTTTTCTTTTCTCTGGTTAGGGAATGTGTTGATTAAAATCAATCAAAAATGTTCCTCCAACGCCTATTTGCTGCAGTCTTGACATATAAGTATTATTGCGTAGCAATATTATGCCATATTACACTTCCTTAGATCAGGTTTTGTTTAAATATTAAAAACCCAACAATATTTAATCTGATTAAGACTTCGACACAGTGATCAATTTTTGTAGCGAGTTAGTTTAGAGTATATTTATAAGAATTATCTAAAAATTTTAAATTAAATCTTAAATTTATGATGCAATATATTCATACAACGTAAATGCCGATTTAAATATATCAGTTTAAAAAAAGGCCAAAATTTAATTAAATTTATTCTAAACATGTAACATTCTGAAATGGTCGGCTGTCTGCTGTTATAAGACTAATATTTACTAACTGGTAAATACACATTATTTAATGAATAACTAAATTGTCTCGTCTTTCTAGCTGTATTAGAACAAATTGAAGGTTTTAAAAAATAAAAAATAAGTTACATTATTATATATCATCCACTGCAACTAGAAACAATTAAAAGAAGACTTACTTCTTTAAAAATTAAATGACAGTGACTTTTATTTATGTTTTGTGCAGTCTACCTGGTCTTTAAAATAACGTGTTTATTTGATAACTCCTTTGTTTGTCTGTTAGGCTTTCTTCTAAACTTATTTTTTACCGATTTTATACATATTTGTATACTTTAAACTTTAATTATTGCTGAAAATAAGACAATAATGCTTTAATAATAACAACAAAATAATCAGTATTATTACTAGACAATTAAAAAAAAACTGTAAAATATATACTTAAAACAATGTTTGCCTACATACAACCAATTAAATGAATCAACTTAACATTAAAGATGTAATATTTTATGAAATAATTTATTTTAATTTTAATTACATACATAAATTATGTGTAAAAATAATTATGTTTACTGCTTTAGCGTTATAAAAAAATATCTGCTGTACATACTAGTATTTCTAAATGATTGTTAAGTTATAAAAGAATGTTTTCTTTTTACACTCTAGTTATTCTTATATCTCAGGTTAAGTATATCTAGATGGTTTATATTATTTTTTTCTTTAAGTAGTGAACTTAACTATGATAAATTTAGTTCTTCCACTTGTTTCTTTTCTTCCAATATATTATCAGAGATAGAACTAATTTAAACAAAGTTTTATTAAAAAACATAAATTTCGTTCAGAACCATTGCCATTTTACGTAATACGTCAAGAACTATTTAAAGTATTTTCGGTTTATCTGACTCTCTGGTTCGATTATTTCAGAAAGAATAGTCCAAGATACATAGTATATAGATTCCTTGTGCTTGCCCATCAAAACACGAAATTGATTAATAAAACGTAAGGCAGTCCGTCTGTCTGATCATCTGTGCGATGCATTCTTAGAAAAGCCTTAAACTTTTGGACCTGCTACATATATTTCACTTGGTTTAAAAATAACTGCAATAATTTTGAATAATTAAAGGGCAGTCCGTTTTTTATCCATCCGTCTGTTCGCTAATATTTTTGCTTCCCTAATTTTAGTCTATTGGCCTCCTTTTATAATTATTTTAGAAATAATTCTTATATTTTATATTCTACAATGACTAGTTATTACTTTACATGTGATAAAAGTAAAGTCAATGGGAGTTATACTAACCTGTTATTTTAAAAGTAAGACATTAAAGACGTGACAAACAAGATACAAAGATATGCAGAGATAAGTGTTGCACTTTTCAGTAATAAAGTCGTATATATTAGGAGACAAATAGCGTATAATACGTAAATAAAGTGAGCCTAGGTTAAATGGGTGTGGGGTGTTCCGGAGTTTATTCTTGTTTCATGATTAGTAATAACATTTATTACTTAAACAATTAATGATCACTGACTATGTGATAGTACAATTCCAGTGATTTAAAAAGCAGGAAATTATAAAAACGATATTATGGAACATTTATATTAAAACTAATACTATTTTTTTATGGCCCAATATTACAGTATTTCAAAGTTATTCAGTTGGTAATATTTTAAATAGCTGTTTTAACGGATCTCAACACTTACGAGAAAATTCATAGAGCATTACCTCAAAACGATACGTAATACTCAAAACTGGAAATTCCAGGAATAAAATACGATTTAATAATATCAACTGAATCATTTTTGTCACTTAATTAGTCAACATTTATTCTTGCAACATTAATTTTATGCCATTATAACAGGATGAAAGTTTGGTTACTGAGTCACAAAGACTTACCAATACTATTTCTAGATAAAGCAGCTGTGGTGGTGGCTGATTCGATGTATATATTGAATTCAGCTCTAGATTACCTTCTTCTTATATGCAGCATATGAAATCTGATGTTGTAGCAGACTTGACTCATGAAATCTGGAGTCATGTTTGTCTGAAGGGATACAAACCAATATCTTTCTGACATGAGAGTCACTTATACTACAAAAAGTAGAGCAATGTAAGTGAAGAGGCATTCTCATTGTCTCATCAGATGCAGAATTGAGCGCAATAATGTTGACTGACACAATCCCAAAGCATGGTGGATCAACCGAGTCTTTACAAATATAGCCTTAAGGTAAAAGTTACTGCGTTGGATTTTGTGACGTTAGTGAACACTTCTATATCCATGAAGGTAAAGAAAAATCTCCAAATATTGATATTATAAACAAACTGAGTAAAATTATTTGAATTTCAAATATTTTACAAAGTAAATATGTAGCTAACTATCCGTAGGATACCTCGAAAATGTTTTAAAGATAATCCCTTATTTTGTATGAAACTTCTTCAAGGGTGATAAAAACTAGTTTTATGTTGGAGCATGTCCATCTATGGGATTTGACTTAGCGTCAGTGAAGCATACTACTAATTTTTTTGTCTAATCTCATTTCTACTAACAGACTTTTTTGAGAATCCTCAGGCATGCTGCAGCAAACATGATTTTTTGCAAATTTATCGCTATAACATGAGTTTACCCTTTTTGCCACAATGGAATATTTACTATACTTTTTAACACGTACTCTTTTATGTTAATACGCTTTATCCTGCATGACGGACATATTTTCAATATATCATATTATTATAAATAAATTTAGTAAAAACTCAATCGTTTGTGAAAGATCTAATAATTAACTAGTATTATACTAAGTAACTCACAATTGTCAAGGTGATACATTAACACACATTATGCATAGGGATTAATCCGTGGATATACCGTTTGTGACAGCAATAGTATGTACTCAAATATAAACATTGCATTTCTACTCGCTAGAAAACAAAATACGAACACAGACTTAAAATCCAAAATGTACGTTTTATTTGTAATTTTAAATATATAAAACTTGATATCAAGAATATCATGTTGTATATCACATTGTTCTTCCTAAAGAACTAAATACGTGCTGTATATTGTATATTTATGGTTAAATAATGGAAAGGGCAATACATTAAAATATATAAACTTTAACTGGGTAAAGATTTATTATAATAATTTCATTTAATTTGTTACAAAATTTTAACTTGATTCAAAATTTTAATGACTACTAAATAGTAATATAATGTTGATTGCTCTTTATAAAGTAACTAAACAGCTTTTGCTTTATTACTTCATTTAGTAACATAGAGTACGATAAACGTAATATAACCTAGTACTTTTGAACCTCATTCGTCCTTTACTATTTAGTGCAATTTTAAAGGATCATTCTACTATTTACTACTTTCTTCGTTCGTTGGTTTTACTTCCTTGTTTTACACCCCAACTTTTGTAGTAACTATTGCATAACCTTATTTAAACTTGTAATCTGAGAATTTTATTATGATGGAACTAGTTCAATCTAAACTAAGTAACATATTTAAGTAATTTAAGTAGTTACAACGCGTTTATACGTGATTCCCTATTAGAACTAAACATTTATTTGACTACATATATACGGGTTTATTCAAGAGTATATCTATGGAAGCTACTTCTACATGTAATTAAATAATAAAACAAGTATGTATAAATATGGATCCGGGAATTATTTGTTAGCAAATTAAGGCTAAAAAATGATTTCATCCACATTTCAGGGTTACCATGCAATGTTGAATTAAATTATAAAATAATAAATTTAAAAAGAACAGGTCCCAGAACTGCAGTTTAATACATTTTCTTCTTATAAATCTAAAAACAAAAAAACTCCAGGAATAAGAGAAAATTTAGAAAATAAATTAAAATTAAATAAATTGAATATACACGTCAATAAGCCTATCATTACCTATTTATTTAGATTTACTCTAAAGGTGGTTTACTGACGAAACTCATGCGTACTGCATTAATGTAAACAGTTTTTATATTCTTAATGCTCATAATTATTATAAAATTTACGCTGCTTTGTGGAGTTATGAATATAAATATATTAAACATACCAAACAATAAAACTACTTTTTCTCTCAGACATCTAAAACCTAGCGTAAATATATATGACGTGCATTATATATTTTCTATGAAGACAAAGATAAGACAAAGTGTTTTATAGCAAAATCTAAATGATTTCAATCACATCCAATATATTATATACCGATGTCCTACTCTAGGAGAATATAGTTTTAAGTTAAATTCTTCTGAAAATTAATAGAAATTAAATACTATAGGAATCACTTTCCAAAATATTTAAATGAAAATATATAAGACATTTAATATAAAGACCTTTGCTTTCGAAACATAATTTCTTACTAAATAATACAAGTCTGGCCCTTTGTAGCCTTTTTAAAGCTTCATTGGTTTATATTTTTTGATTAAAACTTAAATTAAATGAACATTTTGCGAACGAAATATTAGGATTTAATTTTAAATTAGATTGTGAAAAGTCAGGGTAAAAAACGAACGTGTAATCCTTTGGCAAGTTACTACTGGTAGTTTAAAATTGTTAGGAAGGCGGTTGACTGCCTTGAATTGGTTAGAACTTGTCTAGTTACTGCTATTGTTCACTATGATTGATACAGCAGGACCAATGAGAGAACACCGCGGGTGTCCAGCAGAGTTAACTAGAGGAGGGAGTATAAAAGCGCCAACTCATAATTTTCGCCCTTCTTTTGGTTATAACAAAAGTTCACACGGCTAACCACTTAGTCAGAAGTCACTGATAAGCCAGTGGCTACCTCGCCACAGAGTAGGAGACCACAGCTAGTACGTAAATTGTTGTTTCTATATCAATTCAATTGCCTGTATTCTGATTCAGAGTATTGGAAAAGGCGTTGCAAGTGTAGACTTCTATACAAATTAAGACTTTCTTTAAATTATCAAAATTAATTCCACCATATGCTTAAACACCTTGTATTCAAAATTATGTTATGTAATATATTAACACTAGGAGTAAATCACTTCAGCAAATTATAAGTATATTATTATATCAGCCATGACGTAGTAATGTGTTTCACTAGATTAAATGGTCAATTCCAATAAAGCTAATGCAGCCGTATACTGATCCGACTGCTACATAAGTATTGTAGATATTGCTACTGTTACATCGGTAGTTCTTACCATATTGCTACTGTAGAGACTCTCCGTCTCCCATCGAGTTTGCCACTCATCCATTGTGTGCGAACGGGCAGTGGCACGGCTGACAGTGCCATTCCCATCGTATACACGCTTCCGCTCAAGAGCAAGAAGATTGATGGGAATTACCCCCGCAATCACAAGGACGGCCGGCTCCGAAACGGTACAATAGGCAGATGAAATTGTTTGCAATTTCTTAAACTTATTATATCCTTTTATAATCATATGACGTACTTAATATGTATATTTAAAAACATTTATAAATACAAAGTAGGTAAATATAAAAATAATTGCAAATATATTAATTCTAAATTTAAAATATTACATAGTAACACTTGTAGCCTGAATATTTTCAAGATAAATCGAGAAATATTTCACTTATATTCATTTATATTATAGTTTCATGTATATATACATGAAAATATTAGTATACCTATGCAATTGTGATGATTTGGAGGTTGTCACAATAAAAATATTTATTTTATTTGTGAAGGATAAGTTTAAAATTGATTATTTATCTGCACCTTAAACTCCCCTGCGACCTCATCTTAATACAAGTTAAATATCACGTGATATTGCGTAGTTTATACACTCTTACTCTAATGATTTAACGAAAACTATTTCAATAATTCGTATATAATATATTTCTGGCACTTTTAAGTCTGAAAGTAGCAGAGAAATAAACACGAGTAAAAACTTTACCAAGAAAAATTCTGTAATTGGTGTATTCATCTCAAATTGCAATTTATTCATCAATTTGTTTTTATTCAAATTATAATAAGTACAAATTACGTTAAATCTTACATTAATTGATTCTTTCAAAAAGTTTTATATAATATCTTAAATCGGCTGACATAATATATTTATTATAAAAGTAAAATAGGAAAATCTTAAAATCCAATGTAATGAACACTATTCAATACAAAATCTGGTTATTGCCGTTCATGACAGTCACCTTTTTGATAAAATAAACCTGTTCGTAATTACATGAAATAGTAGAGAAAAGTTTGCTGAATATATTAAAGAGATTTATGCACTGGTAGCTACATAATAGATATATTGAATATACTGAATTATTTAGTTACACACTGTGTGACAATCTAATACTATAAATTAATTTGCAATATCTGCACTAATTAGCTAATGATGTTTTAGCTCAAGGAAGTAAAAGTAGAAATAATAGAAATATTGAAATTTTTAAACTATAATTAGTTTGTGTAGGTGTTTACTTTATTATTAGTTATAATTTCTTCTGTGGTAAATTATGAATTTTAATTGATAAAATAAAGTATTGTTCATGAATAAATAGAGATCAATTCACTTTGTAAGAGCGAATGTAACGTGTCAATAATTAATGATTTAAATTGTTGCATGTACTCCTGCATTTGATTAACGCATAAGGAAACATGCCATTACTCTAGGTAATCACTTACGATAATTGCGCACAATAGCATACGTCACGTGAATTTTACTAGTTACAATGACAAAGTAACTGAACTCAATATCATGCTATGTATTTTGTTAGTTAACAAAATTTAAAAACTACTACATAGACATACAATAATATGAATAGCAAAAAGTATCACTTTTTTATTAAAGTTAAAATCATAACACTCTTTTTAACTGAGTTCTACTCGTGTTGTCGCAGTAAACAACAACGCATTTGAAAAATACAATAACACCGCTATACGCACTACACAATGTTAAAAATACCGACTTAAGGTACATATTGTTCTTATGCACAGTGAATATGAATATACAAGAACTGTTCTAATCAGAATAAGAGTTACAAAAAATTAGTAATTTATTACAGAAAAAAGAAACATATTGCTATGGGACATTATAATGCTAATATCAGTAAATTTCAATAATTATTTATAAATACGTTTAATGGCAAATATAATAACACTCAACGATACACAATCATTACACAATACCAACGTAATAATTAAATATACTTCTTTAAGTGGTACTTAAATTGTACTTTAACACAACTTATTAAATAATGTCAATAGACTATGCAAATGCATGTTAGCAATACAATACGTATTTGCATGTACAATTAAATTAATTATTCCACAGGCAGTACGTGTAATTTTGTCTCATGAAGAGAATCGCAGATGGAAAAAGAAAGGTATAATATTTATTAATTTTATGAAAGTTAATCTATACAAAAATAAGCTTTCAGTTTTGGTTTTTAGCCGTCATGTGTTTTTCCACTACCTATCAGTTAAACTGTAAGCAATTTTATGACCATTGCAGGCAAAATGGGTCGTAACCTTAAACTTACGAAAGAAAGTGACGGGATCACTATAACCACAAGTTATGAATAATGATCCACATTAAGTCAATGCTACCTCGGTAAAAAAAACAACAAAGTAGATGTTGAATTACCCTCTATCCCCTAAAGTACTACAGTAATAGTGTATTATATTACAATACACTCGTTGCTATCCAAAGG
Source organism: Homalodisca vitripennis (assembly GCF_021130785.1). NCBI lineage: Eukaryota > Metazoa > Arthropoda > Insecta > Hemiptera > Cicadellidae > Homalodisca > Homalodisca vitripennis. The sequence continues at coordinate 215,534 of NW_025776255.1, forward strand.
TTATGTGGATATTTATCTATAATTAGCCAAGAGAAACTAAAACTAAAAACAAAGCGTACATTATTTTATAAAGAAAGTTAATACTAGTATATTCTTATTTTTATTTTTATAATATAAGTCAGATAATAAACTTTTTAAAACATAAATATATTTTTAAATGTATCATTAAGTAATGCAGTGGTAGATCCGGTGAAATATTTTTTCAATAAAACATATATTTATATTACAAAGCACGCTCTTTTTATCTTATCGTTTTCATAATAGATGATACTAAAACAGATACTCCTGCTTTGAAACTTTGACTAGTCATCATTTTTAATGAGGTTCCTTTGAGAAGAAACTTGAGGTTCCTTACACAAACAAAATACGGTTTATAATGATGTGCTATTCAACATAAGCTTCTTGTACAATACTTTAAATTCACCACGTGCCATTTTATTTGGAATTAGGTCATTATGCAAATGCTATTAAATTACTAATTTGGAAAAGAAACGGAAACAGGAATTTCCTTTGTCTACTAAATATTGAATTTGATAACCAACACGAGACTAATAAACCAACCAATATTTAAAAATCTAATACATTCAAAGTAACCTAAATTGTTACCACGATGCCAATATATTTTGATTTAGTGGAACAAGTTTTACCATATGACATAAGGAATTGGATCAATATCTTTATTTACTTTGTAGATGAATTTTAGATATGTTTTGCTATTAAAGCACGTATTTAGTTACGGAGAGAAAATAATAATAAATAATAAAATAATAAATATTTATAATTCATAAGTTAAAGTTGAAAATTATAAAAATGTATCAAAACCTTTTGTGTGAAGTTTATAAAAACGGTACTCACCCACAGCTCTTTAATGTACCTCTTTGGGACGGAAGTAAGTTTATATTAGGACGTAAATAAAAAATACCATGTGAAATAGCTTGGATGTAAATGAACTAGTACAAGTATGGAAACCCAATAAATGGTGCATTTTTAAGTCGTTCTTAAGGGAAAATTAATGGAATACTACATGCATTAGTCAATAGCCAGAAGTGTGAGTAGGCCTCTCACTTGATAAAAAAAATATATATTCAAACATATCGAAGCATTGCGGCGTAATTAACATAATAAATAATTCTAATTTTATCACGTAAGACCAACGAGAAGATCACATATTTTTAAAGTTCGATTAAGCGGGTGTAATATTAAAGAGCTGTTTTAAAATTTGGTTTTAAATAGTGGCAAATGTTTAGTGGTGCTTTATACTATAAGTTCCGTGACTAATTATCCCTTTAGTGGAAACCAGGGTACACATAAGATGTTCCGTAGCAATAACTTATTTCTTTACACCGGAAAATTAAGATTGGTTTCACTTATTATTACGTAGGCTTGACTTGTATAATCGTTAATTGATAGGAAACTTCAAAAGAAAATATGAAAATGTTTTGTACGTGTACGGACATTTGTAAAAGTCGTACATACCGTGCTATTTAAGTTAATTAAGTACTGTCCTAAAATATGACGAAAGAAAGAGCAGAATACCTTTTAATTTTCATCTTAAATAATAGGGAAACAATTACTAAACAAGCATTCCTGATTACAACGTGCAATCTTATAATGTTTATAGGAAAACTGATGCTTTCAGTAACAGACCTACTAACTGTCACGGGTGGGAATAAAGTTTACACACAGGACCATAACTGACGTAAGAATTTAAAGAGCACAGTTAGAAAAAAAACAATAAATATTCTTTTATTGCACTATCACTGGTATAAACGGATATAACATTTTGAAATATAGCTTTATTTTGTGCAAGGCCTTTCGGAATCAAAGATTCCATTATCAGGCACTTCACAAATTTGTCTAACGAGATATATATATATATATATATATACACGCACGAGCGTTTATATGTAAACATCTGTAATATTCAAGTATGTAGATTTATCAATATAAGGAGATCTATTTTTATGTTAACCTCTCATGCTAAACAATTATGAACAAGTTTTTATAATTTAGGTGTAATGCAGATGTTTAGTTTCTTATATCATAATCCAAGGAGATAGTACTGTTAGGAAAATAATTTAATTGAAGCTACCAAAAGATTTTTAAATATTAAAACTTAATGCCCAAGTTATCCAAAATTACATGAAGGTTACACAATCACAAAAGTAAACAATAGATTTTTAAAAAGAACTATCTTTGCTTTTTAAGCCAAACGTTTTAAAGTTTGAATCGCAATATTTGTTTTTTAATTTACGTTATTTTTTATAGCGCACAAGCTCATTTTTAACGTAGGTTATTGAGTGTTCCAACTCAGAAACCTAAAAGTATTAGTTGATAAATATGTAATTATTTCATGGTCAGCGCACGCGGTATAATATGAGAAAGATCTGAAAGTCGCTATTTCAAATCCATAAATATTCCATGATAGAAAACAATATTTGGTGTAATTGTTTATATTATTTAATTTTTTACATCCTAGAGGTTTTCTCCGATAAATTAAACGTGTTAACTTTTATATAACAATCGAAATTTTATCTTTAAATTAAATAAATGAATTAAAAACATTAAAAGATAAACTTTAAAAAAATCAATAAACTAATAATTATCTTAAATTATTGGTTTATATTAAACCATTTATAGTTGATGAATCAATCAAACAACCCCTTGTAAAATATTTTAATTTGTGAACTATATGTCCCAGTTCTTAAATACAAATACACATGTGATTGCTCTCCTGACTTAGTCACGTTACTCTTGGCCACGACACAGACTGAGACAAGTGACGTGAGTGAAAGCACCAGTGAAGAGTGATTGATATACACGTACCATCAAGAACTGGCTTAATGTTTCCAGATGGTTAGGATGTATACAAATTACTGACCGTAGTTGATATGAGCTAGGAAAAAGTACTTTTTCCCCTACAGATCTGTGAAATTTTCAAATTAAATTTCAGAACAAATGCATAAGGTTCATTTAAATTATTTTGTGCTTAGACGAATAAAATAAAAATATACTAGTAGTGCATATATATACTGTATTTAGTATGCTTACGAATAATCTGTATTCATTGTACTCACTGCTACCATATTTAATTGAACAAACATTTACTTTTGAAGGTATATCACAAACACAAATGTTCTAGATTTTTTTTATATCAGAAAGAACATACTGCTGTAAGTGTCAGTTTACGACTTAAACGACTCTTAAAGAAAAATACTGCTCACTCTAATTAATTGATTTCCTTATCTAAAGACATATTTAGACAATCCTCTCGTTTCTATCGGTTTATACAGTATTCTGAATTCTTTATTCTATTGTTTCTGAATTAGTAGGTTATTTTTTTGAGATAAACAATGATTGTCTAAAAAATTACATTTGAATTGAAAATTTATTATTTTTAACACGTACATTAAATTTTAGTATATATTTTTAACGATTAAATAAAATACAAAGTACAACTAACAAGAAGCAGTATGCTATAAGACGAGATTACTGGTGATTACATCAAAAATATCACCTTTGGACGGGCCAGAGCATAACATATTCATTGGAATACAGATCTTCACACGCTACAGGAAAGATCTAACATAGATTGTTAAATTTTAATCAGTGTTTATTAAAAGATATTGTATTATTTAGTTATATGACTTGCTGCATTAGGGTGTGTGTAACGATAGTTATAATATTGTTGATAAAGATACTTTCTTTTATTTCAGTGATCCTATATTTTCACGAGCTTAATAAAATATTACTACCGTAGCAATAAAGGGATAAATATACATTACATGATACATTAAAAAATCATTGGATGTGGAAATTAGAAGAGTAAAAAGGGAGAAAAAGAAGAAATGCCAGAACACAGTAATGCTATCTTGCCCAATTACTTTGACGTACTGGACGACTGTGCTCAGTTTATTGGCTCTCCAGATGATTAT